>NW_015385436.1:0-144093 GCF_001447935.2 Debaryomyces fabryi
TTAATTATCTTTTCTGGCTTATCCTAGTATTAATTATTTTATATAAGTTAGAATATCCGTACACATTATATTTGTTTCCATCTGGTTTCAGGAATTATTCTGTTCGACTTAAGTATAATACAGTTGCTGATGTATTTTATCGCGATGGATGAAATTGATATTTCCAGAGGTGAATTTTTAACATTTTATTTTTTTGACTCAAAATCTTAAGTTTTTTGTCAAAATTTACAATTTTATGTAAAAATGATTCTTACAAACTACAAATAATGTGAAAAATCTAAAGGGAATATTCATACATTCTCAGCATGGATACCTAAATCATATGTAGATTTTGCTTCTAGCATTTCGTGTTTGTGATCGGCCTTATATTAGGAATAAAATGTAGACACCTATTTCAGGCCATATTACACAAAACAAATCAATTGCGACCTTTTTTGCAATCAAAAAAACGAAGTACTCATGGAATTAGGGTAAAGTTAAAGTAATTTTATAACGTAATGCTATGTTCGATTCTAAATTAATATGTATTATACTTATTCTATGCTAAAGGAAAATTAAATAAAATTAACGAATAGGAATTAGTGATGCAGTTGTTCATTGAAAACTGTATTAATATCAACTGAATGAAGATATTTCTTTTCCTGAGTATTAGAGTTGTCATCATTCGAATAAAAATCAGTATTAGGCGTAGATCCGCCTTCGATATTAGCGAGATTGTTTGATTTCTGATTAGGTCCCCAGGACATTGTAGTATTATTTCTTGAAGCTTTGGCAATCGATGGTGATGAATGATTATTTTCTTTATTTTGGAACATGCTATTATCATTCACCAAGTTGTTCATTTCATTGTCGAGGTCCGAAAAATTATTCAGTTTATGATGAGCATCAGAATTTAAGAAGGTGTTAAGATCTTCGTCATGCTTTTCTAGGTTTGATATAATCAATGGAGAGGAAGGCATGTTTGCAGCCAGAGATTGCTTGCTTTTGGAATTATTGGGAGATGACTTATTATGCGTAGTGAATGTTCTTAATTTAGGCAAATGAGGATGACTTTGATTATTCTCTTCTTTTTCGCTTTCAGTATCATCGTTATTTGAACTTCTCAAATGCTTTAATTCGTTGGGCGTCTCATATTTAGCAGAGTGCTTGCCAGTTTCATTTTCAACTGTGTTACCATCTCTAGGGGTTTGGTCCCTTGGAGTAGGCTCTCCAAAAAGATTATTGATCCATTCACTTTGTGCACCATTTGGGCTGGTATTAGTATTCTGATTGAATGATTTAACCATCATATTTTCAATTTCCTGATAGTTATTCTTGTTAGGAGATGATGAATTTGATCCTCTTTGGTCATCAGATGACATTGGTGGACAGTTTTCTTTATCCTCACCATCATCATATAGATTAATAACTCTTGTATTTGATTTTGTTGCCATCATAGGGGGAGTTATACCCTGTTGTTGATCCTGAGGCAAAGGATCAATATCCGTAAGCGGTCCTCCAAATGAATTTAGCTGGTTCATGAAATCATTCAAATCATTGTAATTAGGGGTTAGCCTGTTATTTCCATTATTTGTATTATTGAGAGTATTGTGATTATTATTCTGTATGACTTGATTTATAGCGGAAGGGGTATGCAGAGGTGTAGGAAATTTATGCGGTTGAGAAACAACTGGTGATGATCCAAATTGATTGGAATTTCTCATTGCAACACTGGTTAAGCTATTCAGACGACCCTTATAATTATGAGAATAAGAGTTTGACATTTCATTGATCTTATCATCCTCTTCTTTTTGTTTTAATTCCTTCTTGTATTTTTGCTGTTGCAAGTACTTTTTGACAACTCCTTCAGGTCTCATGAAGCCTTTATTTCTTAAAAACAAGTAGCATGCGTTACACAATGGACCAAACATACCTTCATAATGCTTTTTGTCAAACTCTGTAGCCCTATGAATACCAAGATAATTAGGGTGGAATCCAGTTTCAAAATATCTCCAAGTAATTGACGAGCTAGTAGCACAGTTACTATTTGTACAAACCAATCCGTGGTTCTTTGGTAACTTGTTATGTGGAATTGTATGTGTTTTTCTACTGTCCAAATCTTCTAAATCTGGCAATGCATGAAATTGAGAATTTGATGTATTATGGTTTGAAAGTGGATTTGCCTTATAAGGTGGCTGTTGTGGAGTGTATGGTGATGTATCGTTATCTTCAAATGCACCATCATCTTCTTCATCATCTTCGTCTTCATCATCTTCATCAATGGGTGGATGGTTATCATTATAATCAGTATCATCGGTCGCATCAGAAGGGCTATCTTCTTGGATCGGCATGGAAATAGATAATGGCATTCTGCTAGTGACCATGGACCTTGTACGCATTGCTCTCTGAGGTTCTGGAGTGCTTTCTTTGCTCGTATGTGGATTATGCTGATTACTAGTGTGATGATTCCTGGACTTGCGTGTTGGATTATCAATTATCTTAGCCTGTAAGAAAGGGGCCAGTTTAAATCTTTCTTGCACACTTTTACTATCATATTTCGACGGAGCATTAGATTTATCGGCATTCATTATATTGAAAATCTGCTGATTTGGTGGATGGTAAAATATAGGCAATGATTTGGTTCTTGTGGCCTTAACTGCAGTATTCGAAAAAGCCATAGGCTTGGTTCTTTGTCGCTTTTGTACAAAGTTCACATTATCATTGGGCCTCTTAGAACTCATCTGACTCTGCAGTTGCTGATGACTAGACTCTTGTTTTTCGATTGTATGTAACTTCAATCTAATCTCTAGGGTCAATGAGGAAGAACTACTCTTGTCACCAAACAAGTAACTAGCAGATAAGTTTTGACATACTCTTCCGGGTATTAAATGACTTTTGGATGAATTTATCAAATTTGATAAGACACCGTTCGAAACAAACGGCTCATCAGGCTGTTCTGTAATATCCTTATAATACACTGCATAATCTTCTGTTTCCAACCTAAAATTCTCGGGTGAATTCCTTAATACCTGTTGTGTACATTGCTTTAAATCGAAGGCACCTAATGTGATCATCTCTTCTTCCAGCAGCTCGGTGTTACTATAAATGGGTATTTGAGCAATTTTCACAGAATGTTGTGCCTTTGATCGAGATAAAAACACGGTTGGATTATTATTAAATGAATATAATACTTTTACTTGCATACGCTTGTAAGCGGCGGACTCGTCTGAACTCATGTTTCCAAAGTAGAGTTAAGTTAGTATATTTAGTAGCAGTAGTAAAATTAGTGATTAGGTTCTTTGTATGATGATGTTTTGATCCTTTTTTATGTTGTTTTTGCGTCTGCCTTAGTTTCAAATCAACGAACGGATGGTACAATAAATAATACTCTAGTAACGAAAGAAGATTCGCAGATGGAATGAATAATAGAACCGGCTGTTAAAAAATTCAATTTCCAAGAAAAATGCAACTAATAAGAACAAACAGCTACTTATTAAAAGGATTGTAGGATAATAAAAGAACTTCTTTCTCTAGGAACTTCGGGAACTTCTCAATTTCACTGATGTATAAGCACTCTCAAAGGTTTATTGTCAATGTTTACAAATCATCATGATTTTGAGATTTTGCGTGTTCTAAAAACGCGACGCGATTTTATCAACGAGTAGCTATAGAAATAAAGGTTGAAATTGAGAACAAGATTGCTAGGGTAATTAAGTTATTGTGTCATTATGTAGTTCTAAATATATTCTATTTACAGGTGAGATTGTATATATAAGAGGTATTGTTCAAGATTTTGCGTATACAGAATTGGTGGACTAGTCCAAACCTAGTCCAAACCCACGAGTTTTTTGATGTCTTGAATATTGATCTGGGTGATTTCTCTGGCTTTTGTAGTACCCGTTTTACAGATAAGATCAAGATAGGAGAAGTCAGTCATAAGTTCATTGTATAAATGTCTCTTATTAGAAAATTCTTCTACAATAAACTCGGTGACGTGATCCTTCAACTGTTTGTGATCTTTGATCCACAGTAAGTCTTCCACAGTATCTGTTACAGACTTCCTAGAGAGACCAGAGATAATGTTGATCAAGTTGGACACACCGGGTCTGTTTTCAGGGTCGTAGTAAATCTTTCCCTGAATAGAGTCAGTGGTGGCTTTCTTAATTTTTTTGGCGATAACATCGGGCGATTCTGTCACATAGATACACGAATTCTGGTCTGCATCTGACTTAGACATCTTTTTGGTGGGGTTTCTAAGTGAGAGGACCTTTTTTGCCGGCGTCAATAAGGTGCTGGGAAGGGCGAAGTAGTTTGTTTTAAAGGTGTGATTGAATGTAGATGCGATATTGCGGCATAGTTCTAAGTGCTGGGATTGATCGTCTCCTACTGGAACATGCGTCGATTTGAATATAAGGATATCAGCTGCTTGTAGTACTGGGTAACATAATAAACCGGCTTTCGTCTTCCCAAGCACTTTTTCATCAAATATCGAGCTTGTCTCTATCTGCTGTGATTTCAGTTTCCACTGTGTCATTCTGTTTAAGCTCCCCATGCTGGTAATACATGTCAATATCCAATTTAACTCTGTGTGCTCTGGTACGGATGACTGGTGATATAAAATACATGCATCTGGATCAATCCCTGCTGATAGTAAACTTGCGATGGCTTCGTATCTATTTTCTTTTAACTTTCCAGGATTTTGAGGTACAGTAATGGCATGCAAGTCTGCTATACCAAAAATATACTTTGTACCAGGACTCCGTGATTCAGAAAGATCTTTCCAATTGCGTATGGCTCCTAAATAATTCCCAAGATGGATCTTTCCTGTTGGTTGAATCAAGGAAAATATAGTGGAGTTTGGAGGGAATTTGGGAACAGATTCAATTACATTTACACTAGGTTGTGAGTAGTTGCGGCTGAACCTACTTGTTCCTATTAGACATCTGATCGTGCCCCGTTTCATTACCATTTGAAATATGTTATAATTAATTAGGTTAAATAATGAAAAATCATATCGCACTAGTAAAATATTAGTTAGTAGTAGTGCCCTACACGCAATCTTATGCCAATACAGATAATGATAATATATATAAGAACCAAATAAATGGTCAGTTAAGAGATCAATATGTTAGCTGAAACTAATATACACGTAATTTAAGATGTGAGTAACGGTGGAGGATAAATTTTGGCAAAGCGTTAGGCCTCGGCCTCTTTTTTGTCACTCTGCTTATTAGAGATAAAGCCTCCTACAACGTTATCAATTTTTATACCATCTTTAGCTAATCTTTTCTCTAACTTAACTCGTTGTAACTCCCGCCATCTGTTCAATTTGGAATAATCGTGCAATTTGAAGCCAAAAACCTTTGGCACATATGTTTCTTTGACATGCGTAGGTATTACTTGGGGAAAGTTCTGGAAAAACATTGCAGGGAACGATGTACCAAAGTACGCTCCATCTACCACAGAATGTCTTCCAGACTTAGGGTTATACAAGTCCTCACATTTAGCGCAATATAACTTGACTGACGCCAATCTAGGCTGGTCATTCAATCCGACCGGTAACAAAGGGTGTAACTGACAGTGAACTCTAGGACAATATCCAAAGTCACCATTTCTGTACTTTTCGAACATCTTATTCAAGCCTCTGGATGTCAAAATATATCTAGCATGAATCAACCCGTACAATATTCTGGCATTGAGCTCCAAAGCATCCTTATGTTCCTCTGGTTGTTGTTCTATATCAACCAAGTCCGTTATTATATCAATCAACGTAGGCAATTTACTCACTTCCTGGTTCAATCCTGTTAAATTAAATCTGTCACGGATATATTCTTCGTCAATATCACAGAAGTATTCATTCCCCTTTATACCTAAGAATAAATCTATCCAATACTCAGTAAAATCAGAAGAAGAATCACTGATGTATTCTTCATTTGTGTTGACGTTGGCCATTATATATCAACCTGCTATTTGTCGAGTATATCTAATTTCACTATGCAATTTGGTTCTAACCTCCTTTTTGATGAGTTTCACAAATTTTTACCATGTCGCACAATGTTGATTGAAGCGCTTATACAGAAATGAAATAAAAACATTATTCAATTGGACTGGTATTACATTAAATATACACATATGCGTGTTCTAGTACTTCCCTCCGTGTTACACAGTGGGCAAATCCATTCCATAGACGTCAACAAGAATAATAGCAAAATATTGACCAGTGGACTAGACAAAGAGATCAATGTATGGAGTTTACAAGAATTTATACGATTAAATACGGAAGAAAATGATAAGATCAAAGAGAATTTAGGAAAGATCGAACCGCTAGCACGTATTACAGTCCATGAAGATCTTGTTAACATTGTCAAATGGTGTCCTCAAAATGAGCATGTATTTGCTTCTGGGGATGTTCAAGGGAAGGTGTACATGCATGATATTTCAAAAGATACAAATGAGTTGATTTTTCCATTTGGACTGAAAGAAGAAAGAACCTCAAGAGTGGTGGATTTATCCTGGTCGAATGACGGTAGGTTGTTGGCGTGGAGTACTGCTGATAGTAAGATACATATATATGATACGGAGAAAGCCACGTACCAAGACCTTACATCTTTATCGAACCTCGAAAAGCTAACTGTACAAAGAAGCATTGCTTTTGATCCTACTAATAGTTATTTAATTTCTATGGGAGATGACACACTGATATACTTATATCAATATCAATACGAGGCGACAACTGGAAATTATCAATTTCGCTTGATCAATAGAATATCGAAATTGATCAATAAGACTTCCTTGAATGTTGATTACAAGCGCATTTCATGGTCGCCTGATGGAGAGTATGTTTCGGTACCAACAGCATCCAAAAACCAGACATCGCTTATTTCGTTGTTGTCACGTTCTAATGGATGGAATAACATATTAAGTTTGGTAGGCCATAACTTGGACTGTGAAGTTGTACAATACAGTCCAAAAATTTATAATTATAGCGATAATACTGAAAATCCAAAATTATTTAATGTGATTGCTACAGCAGGTTCTGATATGACATTAGTGGTATGGAATACTACTAAAGATAAGCCAATATTTATACTAAAAGAAGTATCCAAGAAACCAATAGTAGATCTTTGTTGGGATAAAACGGGTAGCTCTTTGTTTGTAGCATCCTTGGATGGCCACTTAAGTATTATTTCTTTTCAACCGCAAGAATTGGGTAATACTATTTCGGATGAGTTATGGGAAAAATTATTTGAGATGGGTAAAGGAAGCATCAAGCCATTTAATGAAAAGTCCGAGCAAGATTCAACAGCTAGTACTAAGAAGGGTAGTCATAATACAATAGATATCCTCGATCAAAAGAACTCCGTTAATGTGGAAGAAGCGAAAGCAAAAATCATAACCGATGGTGCTAACGACTCGTCTAGTGTAACTCCAGAAGAGGATCATATTGATACAGAAACATCAAAGCAAGATTCACAGATAAATGATAAACAAGTTACAAATTTTGTACCTGATATTATACCCGCAATCATTGAGGATGCACCTAAAACCCAGGACATATTACATTCAGCGATGAATACAACTAGAATCTCCAAACCTCAAAAAAATGTCAAAGAAAAGTCAACAAAAGTGGCGCTGGAGAAAGCAAAAATAACAACTAAGAATGGGAAGAAAAGAATTCAACCAATGCTAATTTCTTCTACGAATGAAAATAATAGCAATATTGCTGTAAAAAAAGCAGTAATACCAGAGTCAAATGGATCATCTAGCTTGATGTCTTCAGGGAAGGTATTGATGGAATTTGATAAACCGTCGTATTCTGTATCGGATGATTTATACAAACAAAACAAAAGAACTAAAGTTCAAGATGAAAACTCCACGAAAAAGCTTAAGCGTGAATTGGAACCTGTAAAGTTTATTGGGTCAGTAATTGTGAATCCTAGTACTACTTTTGCAAGAATAAGACTTTCTATTCCAAAAGTTCGCTTAAATTTTCAATTATCAAGCACCGGAGAAGAGAATTGTGTTTTTGATGTTAAAAACGGTTTGGGAAATGAAACAAAACCATCTCGTATAACATTCTTCAAGAAGGAGAAACAAATTTGGTGTGATTTTATTCCACGTTTCGTTCAACTTGTCACAGAGGGATCGGTATTTTGGGCAGTTAGTACTGCTGATGGCCAAATCCTTACTTACTCTCGTACTTCTGGTAAGAAGTTATTACCTCCAATTATACTTGGATCCCCTTTATCATTTTTGGAAAGTCATGGGAAGTTTTTAATGGCTGTTACTTCGATTGGTGAACTATTTGTTTGGGACATTGAGCAGAGAAAGATTCATTTACAATCAAACCTGTCTTTAAGCGCATTACTCGATTTATCGAATAAATATCAAGAGGATGGTTTATCCAAATCTGACAATATAACAATGTGTTCAATAACTAACAATGGTATACCTTTGCTCACATTATCTAATGGCACAGGCTATTTATTTAATAGAGATTTGGGTGTTTGGCAAACTATTTCTGAGTCTTGGTGGGCTTTTGGGTCTCATTATTGGGATTCTTTAGGTAACGATGATGGATCAAAACCTCAATCATATGGTCTCTTTGGTGACAGTAATGATTCTTCTATAGTCGGACTATTAGAACAGAAAACAAATGAACTGATTTTGAGGAAGACAAGGGCTGGAAGAGGTAAATATTTTAATAAAATTTCTAAAAATATGCTTATGAAAGAAGGATTTGAAAACTTAGAAAATACTATTTCGTTAAGTCATTTGGAAAACAGAATATTATGCTGTGAGTTATTGGGCGAATTCAAAGATTTTCATGATTTTTTTATAATCTATGTTAAAAGAATATGTGAGTTGGGATTTAAAGCTAAATTATTTGAAGTCTGTGACCAATTACTTGGTCCTTCAGAATTAAATAGTACCATTACTGGAGAAAGTGAAATGAAATGGAGTCCGGAAATTTGTGGGCTCAAAAAGCATGATTTATTAAAAGAAGTGATACTTTCTTGCGCAAAAAATAGAGACTGTCAAAGAATTTTGATACATTTTGGCAAGAAAATAGGTGTGGTTGATATTGAGGAGTTTGATTAACTAAATCTTATATTTACAAGTACATAGATAAATAATTAAGTTCATAACTTATATGTATTATCATTATCCCAACCCTTCTCACCTAGTAAACCTTTGATTGGCCCTTGTTCATTGACCTCAGCATGTTTACTGCCTGCAACATAGTCAATATATCCATCAGGACCACAAACTAAACTCAAACTAGCCGGTTTCTTCGGTTCTTTACTGGTAACAATAGCCTGTTCAATAGCGTTTTCATAACGATGCACTCTTTGGTCATCATTTGTAGGTTGAGTTTTATGGTTTTTTTTGTCACCATTCAAAATTTGCATTCTTAATTCATATGCTTCTTCCGGAGATAGTTGATGACTTTTATCTCCTTTCTCTTCAAGATGTAAAGGACTTGTATATTCTGAAGGTTCAGGTTTAGTAACATCTTTAGAGTTCAACCTTGAATTTGGAATATTATCATAATGTGTGTGCAATTTAATTCTATCTAACTTTTCTAAGAAGAATAAAAATCTTTCTAACGGTTTTAACTCACCTTGTTTCTGTGCTGAATAATGTATGTCAACAAATCCTCTATAAGGGTTACGAGATAACAATACTTGCAAAATTGGAGTGATTCCTGTTCCAGCCGCATAGAATACTAAATTATCAAATTCAGCCAATTTATTAACTTTCTTGATTTTTTCAACTAAATTTTCAGGCTCGATCTTAGAGGGTAAGTCTCTAAAAATGGGTCTTTCGTGGAATTGTTTCAACGGATGGTATGGAAATTTATATTCTATGTTTGGGCCTCTTAATTCTAGTTCTTCGCCAATTTTCTTATTAGCAATATATCTAGAAACTTCACCATCATTATATTTCTTCACGTAAAGACACATGCTTCCTTGTTTATCATAATCATCTGCGTCGTTGTTAATAACTTTCAATAATGGCTTTCTATCACCAGATCTAGTATATTCGGATTTCATAAAATATAATGGTAATGGAGTATAAGCCCTCACAACCATAATGTCAGGTTGTTTGACATCAACGGACCAAATTTTGTCACCATTCCAGATACTTTTGCTTTCGTAATTGCTGTAAAAGCTGTATTGCCAGTGGTTGAATTTTGGAACCAACTCTATAAGAAAATGCTGATCGTCAATTTCCTCTTTATGTGTGATTATGAATCTATGGAATTCTCTAGGATCTAATAATTCTTGACTATCCGAACCAGGCTCTGGCAGGTATACCCATACCTTAATTGCATACGCACCCCACAATACAACAACACCAGTAATTATCTTTGGAAAGTATCTGGACCAACGGTTAACGACTTTTGGCTTTTTTTCATTTGTATGCTTGGTGAAATCGTCTTGATTTGGTAGTCCCGGATATTCAAAGCTCAATCTTTCGTGCTTAAGTTTAGGAATATAGGGCTTATTATCCTTCTTTAAATAATGACTTATTCCTGAATTAGGATCCATAGGGGCTGGCGATGCTGGCGAGGAAGTTGACTTCACCTTAAAATCGCTAACTTTATTGTTATTTGCATCGTTTGAAGTCAATTCCTTATCGTTTTTTTATGTGACTTGTCAGTCTTAGACTTGCATCTGACGAAAGCTTGATTCGCAAGTCTAGCTCCAAAAAACCGGTTCCGTAGTAAACTACTCCGTATTGTGCTAGTTCCTATCATCATATAGTATGGATCAGGATGAATATGACGGGTACATGCTAGAATTTTTCAGTCGTACAGATAATTTTCAGTGACACAAAAATTTAATATTTATGAATGCATAAAGAATACCTTCCAATAGATTTTATTAAGGTCAGTAAGTAATGGTTAATCTTATCAAGTCCATAAAGGCACATAATGATAAGGCTTGGTGTGCTAAATCACACCCAACTTTACCTTTGTTAGCAACAGCTTCCACAGATAAAACATCTCATATTTATAATTTGTCAGCTAAGAAGAACTTCCCATTGTTGGCGAAGTTAGAAGACACACATAAGAGATCCATTAGGTCAGTTGATTTCAAACCTCCTCTAGGTGGGGCTGAGACACCAATTAGTGATTTTTTAGATTTACCTGCTTTGGCTGCTGGATCGTTTGATTCAACTATATCAATTTGGGGAATTGATGAGCCAGAAGAACGTGATAGTATGGATGAAGACGATAATGAAGAAGAAACAAATGATAGACAAGTTCAGTTATTAACGAGCGCTAATAATGAATGGAACTTAATGGCTATAATTGAAGGGCATGAGAATGAAGTTAAGTCGGTAGCATGGAACTACCAAGGAAATTTATTGGCATCTTGTTCTAGAGATAAGACAATTTGGATATGGGAAACAGATCCAGAGACATTAGAAGAGTTCGAATGTATATCAGTTCTCAGTGATCATCAGCACGATGTTAAGCATATTACTTGGCACCCATCACAAAACTTATTGGCAAGTTCATCCTATGATGATACTATAAGATTGTATAAGCAAGACGAAGATGATGATGATTGGTCTTGTGTCGGAGTATTAAACGGTCATGGGGGAACTGTATGGTGCTCGTCATTTGAAAATCCGAATAGCCCAACTTTTGAGGCCAATAAGATTAGATTGGTTTCTGCATCTGACGATTTGAGTGTTCGTATCTGGTCCAGCGTTGTAGAGCAGCCTGAGCAAACTGAAAACACTACCGAAAGATTGCCTACTTCAATTAAGAGTAATGATAATGAAATGGTTTGGGAAGAAGAAGCCATTTTACCTACTGTTCATAAATACCCTGTATATTCTGTATCTTGGTCAGCGAAAAGTGGAAGAATCAGTAGTGCTGGATCAGATGGAAAATTGGTTATTTATAAACAGGCAGAATCTAATAAATGGGAAATCGAATCTGTATACGAATCTGCCCACGGTGTTTATGAGATTAATAGTGTATCTTGGTGTACGTTAGACGATAAGAGTGAGGTGCTTGTAACCGCTGGAGACGATGGAGCTATTAACATATGGGAACCTTAATTTATAGAATGTATTTAATAATCTTATTCATAGAATTAAAGTGAAGATGCTATATGACGCCTATGTAAGCAAGTGAAGTAAATATAATCACCCAAGTGATAACTAAAATATAATCCCGATTAAAATAACACTACCGACAACCCCCAATAAAATTATGAGGCAACAAAACATCCTACCTCCGGATCTTCTTTGATATCTTTCTGCTTTTCTCAATTCGTTGGACGCTCCATGTACATCACCACTATATCTCAAGATGTTATCCTCTATATTGTCAATTGAAAATTGTTGCTCATTGACGATATCATGTAAGTTCAGAAAAATATCATTAATTTCAGAAATGTCCTGGGATATTTGGTGTATTTCTCTTTCTCTTTCTTCAACTAACAATGATTGTTGTTCCAATTCTTCTGCATTAATAGGCTCATAATCGATCTGCATCTGTAACTGTTGCAGCTGCTGTTCCAGGTTAGAATCCTCTGTAGCACCTCTAGAAGCTGTAGCATCAGGATCATTATTTATGCCATATTTCGCAACTGTTACTTGCTGCAAAGATTCAAACTTCCTTTGGTACTTCTGAAATTGGTTCATGCTCGATTTAATTAACTCTATCAATATCGACTCCTTTCGTCTCAAATAGTGTAATGTATCTTCATCCTCGTGGTTAGACTCGCAATCATTGAGATAACCATTCAATTTCTTCGTTATATCATTTACTGACTTGAAATTTTCTGTCGTCTTATTCAATATTTTCGAAAGTTTGATCGATATTTTTTGCAACTTAACTGATAAATTCGGCTCATCTCCTTTGTTATGCAAGCTTTCGTATTGCTGTAACAAGTTTTTTATAGAAATCAATTGGTTATTGTTTATATTATACAAATTATTGTCAAGACTCTGTGATAGGCTATCAAATTCTGGAAAATCTCTATAATGTGTAATAGCAGAGTCTGCTCCTGACGATTCCAAATCATTGGAAAATGACTTACTTAAGTTAAATGACATTGTTTAGCTAAATGATGAACCTTAGTCACTGTTAAAAGGACAATTAATCATGTTCTGATAGCTGTACATACTTGTGGTGATCGCACGACCATAGTATATGATCTCTGTGGAGATGAATGGTACTCTCCAACCCTATGGATAAGCCTAATTCCCACAAATAACTGTATTATCGATATGAGAGGAGAGATAGTCAGCCTATTTATGAGAGACCAAGAGCACGTATTTTAGTTGTGATTTCGACTACAAAATTCAAAATGGTTTAAAATCCGAAATCGGATATGGATTAGCATCTATCTCTCAATTAAAGCAAAATATACAGTCTATGAATAAATATCTACGTATGAATCTAGTTGACTTCTTCTTCAGATAAGAACTTTTCACAGTCTAATGCAGCCATACAACCGGTACCGGCGGAGGTGATAGCTTGTCTATAACGTTTATCTTGTACATCACCTGCTGCGAAAACACCTGGAATAGAGGTTTCGGCAGTACCTGGGGTGGTCAAGATGTAGTTTTGGTCATCGGTTTTAAGTTGATCGGCGAAAATTTGGGTAGCTGGAATATGACCGATAGCGTAGAACAAACCGTTAACTTGTAAATCTTTGGTTTCCTTGGTCTTGTTGTTGTAGATCGACAAGTTCTGTAAGAGCTTACCGTCACCCTTAGCTTCCTTAGCTTCAGTATTCCATAAGATTTCCAACTTATCGTTGTTTTGGACTCTCTTTTGCATAATATTGGAGGCTCTTAATTGATCTCTTCTGACCAATAAGTACACCTTAGACCCGTATTTAGTCAAGAATAAAGCTTCTTCACACGCAGAATCACCTCCTCCAACAACAGCTAAAGGCTTGTTTCTGAAAATAGGAACTGCACCATCACAAACAGCACATGCGGAAATACCTTGTTGCCAGTAGGTTTCTTCACCTGGTAAGTGCATTCTCTTGGCAGATGCTCCGGTAGCAATAACAACGGCATCGGTAGTGATTGGTTCACTGTCTTCGTTCCATTCAGTCCATAACTTGAATGGTCTGGATGACAAATCACACTTGGAAATAGTTTCAGTGATAATGTCGGTACCAAATCTGACAGATTGTTCTCTCATTTGTTCCATTAAAGTAGTACCGTTAATACCTTGTGGGAAACCTGGGAAATTTTCAACATCTGTAGTAGTGGTTAATTGTCCACCTGCTGCAGTACCGTTAGCTAACATCCCTTCATATAATGTTGGCTTAATTTCAGCACGAGATAAGTAAATAGCAGCAGTGTGAGCAGCTGGGCCTGACCCAATAATTGTGACTTTATGGTGAACCATTCTTTTGATTTGTATAATGTTATTTCTAAATTTATTTAGCATAAATCGATGATATACTATAAGGTGAATTTTCCATTATATTTATATTCATGGAATAATAACGAAATTCGAGTCTAGGTCCGAGGTATTTCTAATGAGCTTTACACGACTCTTCTCCAGATCTTCTAGATTAGACTAGATTGATAAGAATCGAAGACCACGATTGTTGATCAATCCTGTAGACTAGACATGCTTAGTGATTGTATAGAAGATCGAAAGGTCTTTAATTGGTAATCTTTTAACTTGATTTTTTAATTAGTGAGCGCTTGGTAATGTCAAATTATATAATACAATATATCTATAAATCATAATGTAAGACCAGTTGGCATGAGTATTAGAAATGAAGTAGATGCAAACGGCTTTTGTGGGCCATGACACGAATCTGGGGTGTTAGTCCGGGTTGTTTTATAGATGCGGATCCAAGAAATAGAAAAATGAAAAAATTTGGATGAAGTTGAATTCGAAGACGTTCAGAGCGATTTCAGGACCCGGAGAACATCATTGTTGAATTTTCAAGCATTCTATGGCGGTACAGACATGAAAATACAAGAATTAGGATATTGGTTTGGCTGATGCATCAAAACGGTATCGGACAGAGATCCCAGAGTGCATAATGTGGGTGGGCAGCATATGACTGCCAAATCAAGTTAACGGCTTCGTATTGAGTCTTCATATTGAGTCTTCTCGTATGTGGCAGGCAAGTTTTGGAGCTTTGAACAATTACTTTAGAATGAAATCGGTTATCACTGGTGAATGTTGGTGTTTGGGGTTCAACAAGACATTCGTCATGAACCACTGGAGTCCCTTGCGTCGATTTTCTAACCAGTAGTCGGACATCAGCAATCTCTGCAAGCTGAAGTTATCTTTAGGGGGTAATTGAGGAATTTCGCTTCCAGGATAATGTTTGATAAGTGTCTCTCTGAATCTTTGAATATCGCTATATCTTTTATATATTACCATCGATGAGTAAACAGATTCATCTACTATAATCCTTATTGACCATACCACATACGAGGAGCCTCCTTCTCCTTGTATTACATGGTAGTCACCCACTAGAACGTCAGTTATATGAGATGAGGAGTTGAAATGCTCCGAATTCGTTTCGTCCTCTAATTGTATAGGAACAGGTAATATCTTATTTAATTGAGTCACTGAGTTTCTATGCGTGCTGCCCTTTCTATTTGATGCAGTCATTGCACTATATGGTGTATTATACTTCCAATAGAATATATATTCCTTAGTATGTTTAATATAGAATTTCTTAATTTTTGTGTCACCATGATTATTACAAAATTTCTGTTACGAAATCTATGAATTTGCTATTTATAATAATACAAAATGGATCCTAGAAACAAGTATACGCCTTTGCAAAGGTTGATTCATCAATGGAAGGCTCGTCGAGATATTCCATTTCGTAAGAAGTTTTTTGTTGGTTACGATTTACATGGAAATACATATTGGGAATTCACAGTCGATGGTAATATGCAAAGGCTTAGAAGAAAGTCAGAGCCTTACAAACCTCAACTTTTCAAAGCAGACTACTTTTCCACTATACCACCCCAGTGGTTACAGTGGTTAAGAAGAACCAGGCAACAAGCACCAAGTTTGGAAGAGTTAATCAATGATCAGGTTAGACAACAAAGAATGAGGATTTTGGCACAACAGGCTGATGAAAAATGGCATTTTGAAAAGGCAAGATTGGAAGAAGAGCATAGACTCAAATTAGCTGGAGAGTTGGCCAAAGTCGAAAAAGAAAACCAAGAATTCCAAAGTAAGCATGAATCCGCAAAACAAGAGAATCCTTGGGCAAAAGCGGATGAAGAATCGAAATCTAGTTCAAACCCAATACAAGCAGCTACAATTAATCCTAAAGCAAAACGTGCAGATGATCTGAAATAAATATTTTCATTCTGTCTAATATATGTACATAGTTAAGCATCAATCAACGTCATTATCATAAGTTTTAGATGAATAGAGATTCGCAAATATGCCATTTTTACTATTCAGGTCCTTGTCCTTTATCTTTTCTTGGAATATCTGCATTAGTTTTTCACTATAGTTTTCTAATAATTTTTCCTCGTAATGCATTTTATTATTATCGTCAATTCTTAAGTTTACAAATCCGTTTACAACTTGATTTTCCTTATCTATCTGAGCATTATCGCCTTCTAGTATGTTAGATATTTCAGTAATTTCTTTTTTGAGGATCTCTTTGTTACTTGCAGAAACCGCCTCCTTCAAGATTTGCGATTTAATCATTGCCAAGTGGGCAATGGATCTTTCCATGAATTCGGCCTCTCTATTACCATTGAGCTTGACGGGCGATGAAAGGATATTCATCGAGGTTGAGTTCAAAGGCTTTCTTGGGGATCCTTTCAAATCTATGATTCTTTTGTTATTTGGTGATGAATAAGATCTAGTAGGAGAACTTTTAAGTGGCAGTAATGATGTATTGGATTTAGTCAAATTTTTCACAACGGGTGATGCTTTTACTGACCTTACTGAATTAGATCTCACGGGGCTAGTTTTTTCGCCGGCATTTTTCTTTGCCTCTATCCTCTTCAATGTAGCATTAGAAAGTCTTGAAGTTGGTGTAGGTGATGTACTAGTGTCTGTTTCGCCTGCTTCAATTTCCTGTGGGCCTGAATGATCAGAATTTAACCTGGCCAACAGGGGCTTGAATGGCGAAATCTGATTTACTCCTGAAGTGGTTGGAGTATGTATAATTTTTCTGGTAACTTTGCTGTATAATGGTATCGACTCAAACTTGATAGCCGTTGAAGGGTTTGAATCAGAAGCGGAAATTGACTTTTTCGTGCTAGATTCGTTTAGATTCCATCTAAACAAACAACCATCCATACTAATAGAAATCAATTCATTAGTATTTGGTTTCAATATTAAGCTTATTATAGCATCCAGATGACCCCAGCTGACGCTTAATGGTTTTCCCAGAGTATAGTTAAAAACTCTTATCGATTTATCGGATGATGCAACAATAATCAAGTTCTTATAAATGGTAAAGTTTTCCACCAACAATGATTCATTTGTTTTATCGTTAAATAATTTAATTGATCGTTGATACTCCAAATTTTCTTTAATGCTATATATAAGCATATTTCGGTCGTTTGTACTGATGATCAAATCATCGCTAATAATCTTCATATTAATGGGACTATTCTTCATGGAAATTACTTTGTCTTGGTATATCTTAAACCCCTCTCCATTTGTTTCAAATCTATGTACCGATATTGTTCTATCTGAAGAACAGACATAAAGCCTTCTATCATAATAGAGTACTCTAAGTAGGTTACCGGTATGTAGCGGCAAGGTCTGTAGTATATCCCACTTTGAGTCTTCATCATCTGCTCTATAGAAAACTTGAATCATCCTATCTCTTGAAATGCTCGAGAAAAATTCTGTGTTGCCTATTTTGAAATATACTATATCATTGATTGTAGATGAATGAGCTTTTGTTTGGAAAATAACTTCGTACAATCCATTGGTTTTAGGTTTTGATATATATATATTCCCATATTTGTCTCCCAATATCAAATGCACTCCATTCGAATCAACGGCTGTTAATGAATTGGAAATTAATTCATTCGACGGTAAATCAAATTTAATTATGGTCTTCAAATTGTCTTGTTCGTTTGCTTCGGAGTCGAGCACTTGCTTTATTGATCCATTCTTGGAAAATACTAATAAATCATTCAGGAAAGTATCCTTAATCCCCGATAAATCTTTCATTAATGAGCTGACCAAGCTTTTTTCTGCCTTGAGGTTTGTCTTGCTATAGATGATTATTTCTTCAGATTCAGACAAATAAACAAGGTTTTCCGTATTAAAATTAGATAATTTCAATATTGACAGGTTCGACCTAAATTCATATTTAGTTGGACTCAAAGATGTTGTTCCAAACATCGTGTTGATTTTACTCATTGGAGATTGACTAGATGGAGGAATAACGGTAGCAGTCAACTCTGAAAAGTCTAAAGACTTTATGGTGAAATCGTCTGAACCTATCCAAACTTTTCCTAACTCATAGTCCACTAATAAACATCTTAGCAGAAATTTAGGAGTTTCTAGACAAACTAATTTAAGGTTATCATAAGTAAGTTTTAGCATCAATAATTGATCAGTATTCGCAATTAATAATAATTCATCGTTGTTGAGGATGTTACCTGATATAAAGTTGGAATTGATCAACAGGCCAAGAAGGACGCTTTTCCCTTTTAGCACCGATGGCTTCTGTAGAACTTTTTCATTTTCGTTCGGCACATCCTGGACAAATCTCCACACTTTAATTAGTCTTAACCCCAAAGTGATAATAAAGTTTTCATGCCATATAACTTGGTTGATTATCGAAGAGCATCTATTGCTTGCTTGTAGTTGAACTGAATTACTGCCAAGTTTCCAGACATTGAGGAACCCGTCATTAATAAGACCTAATGAACAGAAGTATTTCAGATCAGGGGAGAACGTTATCGAATTAATACCGAACGAATGCTCATAAATTAATGCAATTGGCGAATTATTCAGATCGGGTGCTAAAGAAAATAGAAGAATCCTTGGTTGATAACCCGTTTCTCCTATAGCAAGTACCATATTATTTGGTGAGAGACTTAAGCAGTTTATTGACCGGACTCTTTCCTTCAACTTGGATGGAGAAGATAAGTCAATTGCATCTGTTCCTTTTGGACTATTTTTATTATCTCCATTTACATTTATACCATTTCTTGCAATAATCATGGGCTCTGCACTTATAGGGAACCCATATGAATCCCTTAGCGTTTCTGTTGGGCCAGAGACTTCTTGATTTGATACTTCTGCATACGCCATGTTCAAATATGCATTAGCCGAACTTGGCGTCGAACTAGTATTACTCAGTCCACTTGTATTAGCACAAAAGAATCTTTGGGAAATTATTCGTTTGTTCTGTAAATCCAATTGGCAAACAACTACTCCCCCACTTGCAGTGTATGCCATTAGGTTTCCTTCTATTACGAAATTACTTGGAGACTTAGCTGACGTACCGAGAATGCCTTCGATCGTCAATTGCAGTTGCGACAGCGACTGTGAAGAAGGCTCTATGTCTATCATACTATGTATGTATAAGCTATCAGTAGTTTAAAGAAGTTAAACTTGCAATACACCAGTTTGTGTTGATGTATTTGAATGTAAACAAAAACTCCATGCTGCATCACATGACTAATCAATACATCACCGATAAAGCGATGCCTTTAAGACCATACTGATTGTATAAATTAGAGATTAGAAGGCCATGACGGAAGAAATATCATTATCAATCGAAGAAACGAATAAGCTACGTGCTAGTATAGGTCTTGCCCCAATTCCTCTACCGGATGATGAAAAAAATGATGTGAGAACTCAACAGGAAAGAGCAAAGCAGGCACCAAAGACGGCTAAAGCAGTGGAAGAAATATCTATCGAGGAGACTAACAAACTCAGGTTATCTTTAGGGCTTAAGCCAATACCAGTGGATGATAATTCAGTGACAAGTAGAGAAGAAAACGAAGTTCAGAATTTTCAGAGACATCAATCAGATATTAGAGGTAAAGAGAGAGATGACGAGATAAAGCAAAGAATAGATGATGTTAAGGCAAGAAATCTAACACGCAAAAGGTTGGCAACGGGAAAGACGTTATTGGAAGATGATAAAACTGAATCTACTGACGATTGGTTGAAAAAGTTAGGCCAACCAAAGGTGCCGGTCAAGAAGCAAAAAGTACAAGCCAGCGAATCCGACGAACTGGATGGGTTGCGGGTGGGACATAATTCAAAAGAATTATCTACTTTGAAGAATAACGAGATTCTCACTTTGAAAGATACTGACATATTAGGAGAGAAAGAAGAAGACGAGCTTACCAACGAATCACTCGTACGTGATGCGAGATTCAAGAAAGACTTGCAAGATAAACTCGGAGCTGAGCGTGTGAAAAATAATGTAAGGGGGTTTCAAATGGACGAAGATTACAATGAAAATGACGAAGCTGACGACAATTTGATGATAACAGGTGCAACAATAAAATTGACAACCAAGAATCAAGGGGGAAACGAGCCTACAGAAGTAGAATCATCTAAGGGACATGTTAAGATATCGAATTTATTTTCAGATATTGAAGATTCAGATCTTCAGCCTGCAAATGATTACCTTAAACCAAAAAAACCTATGAAAATGAAAAAGATAAAGAAAAAGGCATCTCAGAAATCGAGGAATAAAACAGAAATTACTGAAGATACAAAAGATGAAGATGAAATAATCCCAATCAAATCAGTTGAGCTCGAGACACTTGATCCGGCAGACTTACTTGCGGAAGATGCCGAATTGAATTCCGCCCTTTCGATGAAAAGAACATTGAAGCAAAAAAATAGGAAGCATATGACACCGGAACAAATAGCTGAGGAAGTCAGACTTTCTAAGAGGTGGAATGAAGAGAATGATCTTGATAATTTTTCAGTGGACGCCCAGAAATACCAAGGAGGAATTGTGTATGATGACACAAGTGACTTTTTAAACTCATTAAGCGCAAATGTTCTTGAAGATAAAGTCATTGCAAAGAATAATATAAACAATATAAAATACGAGCCTGATATTAAATCAGAGCTGGAGATTAAATTAGAGGAAGATGATGAAGTACTTTCAAACAATAATACGACGAAAATGGAACCACTGGGCGCTGCATCGGTCAAAAACGAAGATGAAAGCGTCAACCATGAGGACACTAGCTCCCCTGCATTTAACGGTGGTCTTGCCTCTACGTTGAAGTTCCTCCAATCAAGGCAAATTCTTCAGAAACAAACTGACGACGAATACGAAAAGTCCAAACAACAACGGGAAGCATTGAAACATGCAGAGCTTCTCAAATTGAAGATCTCAATCGAATCAAGAATGCTTAGGGAATACTTAGAATCTGATAAATCCTATATGAACTTACCGAAGGAAGAAAGGGAAGAAATTTTTGACTCGCATCTTGATCAAGTCTTGAAAGAAAAAAATATCATCTCTAATACCCCTAACTCGCGTAGTAATGGCACTTATAGGAAAACAAATCAACCTCAACTGAGCAAAGTGCTTGACACTTCCAACTACAATCCTGATGTCAAACTTTCCTATAGAGATGAATCAGGTACCGAACTAAATACGAAAGAGGCGTTCAAATACTTATCGCATAAATTTCACGGAGTTGGCCCTGGAAAGGGTAAAATAGACAAAAAGTTGAAAAAGATGCAACAGCTAAGAGACAAAAACTCTTCAAATAGTGAAGGCATAATTTAAGTGTATAACTATATATACGAACTGGGTTCAACCCATTTAATTTAGTATACTTAACTCTACTATAAACGATAATGATTATACAGTGACCTGCATGCAGGTGCCTGAAAATTCCGCTTTCGGGATAGATCGAAAAGATAAATTTTTCATCATATATAAGCATTTTTCTTATTATATATAAAATACGTCAAGTATTTATCGACATTAATGCAAAAGAAATGAGTTCTATTGCTTTATTTCATGTGTCTGGAATGACATGTGGTGCGTGTACTGCGTCAGTAACAGAAGCATTGACAAATAAGACCGGAGTCGAGAATGCGTCTGTATCTTTGATAACAGAAGAAGCTAAGATAAAGTATGATGAAAATAAAATCAATAGCTCAGAATTGAAAGAAGCCATAGAAGACTGTGGATTTGATGCGATATTAACCAAAAACAATATTTCCAGCGATTCCGGAGTATCATTGTATATAACAAAAGTTTCTATTCAGGGTATGACTTGCGGTTCATGCTCAGCATCAATAACTGAAGCAATAGAGAAATTGGAAGGTGTCGAAAAGGTATCGATATCATTGATGACAAGTGAGGGGTCTATTACTCATTCCGGTGTTAGCGATGCCAGTATCATCGAAACTATAGAGAATTGCGGATTTGATATCCAGGTCACTTCAACGATACCAGTTGACAGCGGGTCAGAGAAGAGCCCGATAATTATCACAAATCTTTCTATTTCAGGAATGACGTGTGGTGCTTGTAGTGCATCAATTACAAATGCTTTAGAAAACAATGAAAATATCTTGGAAGTGTCTGTTTCATTGCTCACAGAACAAGCTGTAGTTAAACATAGAGATACTATTGCCACCACAAACATTAAAGAAATCATTGAAGATTGTGGATTTGAGTGTACTGTCGAGTCATCAGAAATTGAACATCTGTCTTTAGGAAAGCATGAGGAGTACGAAGAGGAGCAGATTACTATGCAAATTTTCGGAATTAATGAGCATACTGACTTGACGGATTTACAATACAATATAGAAGCTCTTTTAGCAAATTATCCTGCTGTTACTGACTTTCAATTAGCATTCAAAGATAGTTTTAATAATAATACCAATGGTCCTATAATCTCTGATGCCAATACATCTACAATACAAGCTATAAGGTCTCGCGATAACCTAGAAATCTACGAAGAGAATGGCAATTTCATAGATGAACTATCTGTTGTTTATAACTCATCATTACTTGGTATTAGAGAATTGGTTGATGCTTTAAATAACTTAACTGATGAAATCAAATTTATAGTGGTTAATTCGGTTGACCAGTCATCAGCTTCGCAATTAAGATTGTTATCTCGAGTCAAAGATATTCAATACTGGAAATCCAATTTAACGCATTGTTTGATCTTTGGAGTTCCAGTGATATTAATCAGTTATTCTCAGAACTTAGAAATATGGCGTAAGCTAGTGATCTTCCCAGGCTTATACTTAATATCAATTATACAATTTGCATTGACTAGTCATGTCCAGTTTTATCTGGGTGCTGTCTTTAATAAAAAATTTATTCAATTCATTAAAAATAAAGGTAAGAATGCCACAATGGATGTTTTGGTTTGTATTTCTACCCTGATTTCCTTCATTTTTTCACTATTTTCAATTGTTATGAGTGTTTGGTCGGGACAAACAAATAAACCTCCAAAACTCTTGTTTGACACCACTTGTATGTTGTTTACATTTATTTCTTTTGGAAAATGGTTAGAAAATAAGGCAAAAGGCTCTACCTCGACAGCATTATCAAAATTATTGTCGTTAACTCCAACTAATTGTACCATAGTTATTGATGTTGATAAATATGAAGAATTTCTTAAATCACAAAATGTCGAATCAGACAATAAATTAAATTCTGATGCTATTATTGACTTGCCAACTAGAAATATTGCTATCGACTTAATCGAAGAAAATGATATTGCGATAGTCTTACCAGGTGGAAAAGTTCCAGCAGATGGTGTCATTGTCTTAGGAGAGACTGAAATTGATGAATCTCTCATAACTGGAGAATCATTACCGGTGATTAAGAATAAAGGTGATCAAGTCATTGGTGGATCTATCAATGGGCCTGATTTGATCCACATCAGGGTGTTAAGAACAGGTAAGAAATCACAGTTACAACAAATTATTAACTTAGTCAAAGAATCACAAGTTAATAAGGCACCTGTTCAACGATTTGCAGATTATATTGCTGCTAGGTTTGTTCCTACAGTTTTAATCTTAGCAACAATTACTTTTTCGTTTTGGATAATTGTTTGTTACGTCACTCATAAAGAAACAGCAACATTGCCAAGTATTTTCCAAAAGGAAATGAATGGAAAATTCTTCGTTTGCTTAAAGCTAGGGATTTCTGTTGTCGTCGTGGCATGTCCTTGTGCATTAGGATTGGCTGCTCCTACAGCCGTTATGGTTGGCACAGGGGTCGGGGCAACAAATGGAGTATTAATCAAAGGTGGTGACGTATTGGAAAAAGCAAACGATATCAATATTATTCTTTTTGATAAAACCGGTACCTTGACTACAGGTGATATGAGTGTCAGTAATAGCAAACAAATATTGAGTGGATCACTCACCTTATCTGATTGGTGGAATTTAGTAGGGTCGGTTGAGGCCAATTCAGAACATCCAGTGGGAAAAGGTATTGTAAATGCAGCTAAAAGGAATTTGAATCTAACTTTTGAAGGAGATGCATTTAATACAACCATTCATGATTTTAAAGTTTTAACCGGCTTAGGTATTAGAGCAACTATAAAGCTCCCAAATATTCAGGACAACAGCTTTACCGTTTATATTGGCAATGGTCGGATGATTGAAAGAGAATTTACTGACCTAAAGCCTACCTTAAACGAGCATTTGTCCAGTACTCTAGAAAATTCAACCAATACTCTAGCACATGTGATTATTAATAATAAGTATAGTGGATATATGGAATTGAGTGATACGCTAGAACCACATACCAGGGAAGTTATTGATTATTTACAATTCCAGAAGAATTATAAGGTAGGTATAATAACTGGTGATCAAAAAGGTGCAGCCATGAAAGTAGGAAAAGAGTTAGGAATTCCACCTTGCAATATTTTCAGTGAGGTTTTGCCAATCCATAAAGATAAGGTAATAGTTGATTTGAAGAAAAAATTCGGCGGTGATGGCAATGTAGGTATTGCTTTCATTGGCGATGGTATTAATGATGCGCCAGCTTTAGCTCAGGCAGATATTGGCATGGCAATCAGTTCAGGAACAGACATAGCTATTGAGTCGGCTGATATTGTTTTGATTGGCAACGGCCAAGGTCAACGCTCTCACTTATTTGGAGTCCCGACTGCATTAGATATATCTCATGCAACATTTACAAGAATTAAAATGAATTTCTTGTGGGCTGCTATCTACAATATCATTATGTTACCATTTGCTATGGGATGTTTCCTACCATTAAATATCATGTTACCACCTGCTGCTGCTGCCTGTGCCATGGCTTTAAGTTCTGTTAGTGTGGTTATAAGCTCATTATTGTTAAAAAAATGGAAACCTCCTAAAATCATAAATCATGATGCACAATACAAATCAGATATTGAAAATGAAATCGGAACTGGGTTTAGCTTGAAAGATTCAACTATAGAAGAATTTAATAGAACTAAAAGGACTGGCAATATTACCCGATTCCTGAGAATGCTAAATAAACTTAAGAGAAGGAATCCATCGAATGCCTATACTTATGAAATGCTTCCTACTGCCTAATTTTGTCTTACTATAATATGTATATAATATATTTATTCGTAATTATTAATGCTTATTTATTAACATAGCATGTATTGTTCGTCCCCATCCCAACTTCTGCATAAATATGTCATTTTGACATCGTCTCCTGTATAAATTTTGTTCCTTACACAAAATCATCAAATATCCAATTTTGCAATAATAAATTTTCAATATGAACACTTGAAGTGATGAAGTTAGACTTGGCCCTTTGTAGCTAATTTTGTTAGCTTATACCTTTTTGTCTTGAAATTACTCATTATGTGGCATAAAATATATTCATTTTTCATTATAAACATTATTTTGATAAATCGCATAAATTAATGAAAGTTAGAATAATATAATGCTCACAAAATAGTATCAGTGATCTAGAGATACCCTTTGGGAATGTGTTGCAGCCTTAACTTAGGATAAAATGAGCAGTATAACGGACGAAGAAGAAACATACTACGTCTCGTTGTTAGAATATATATATGTTATGCTTAGCTGTAAACATATAAATAAGCTTAGATAGTTAGCTTTCAACATAAAATATTGATTTCTAAGAAAGAAAATGAAATTAACCTTAATTACATTTGCGACATTGATAACTACTTGTTTTGCAGCAAGTATTCCTCAAGACACCAATCATGAAATGAATTTATTCCAAGAATTGGGTCTTAATATGAGTGATGCCAATGCGTTGGAGCTCGAGAAAGCTGCTGCAACCGGACTTACAGATTTAATCAATAAGGGTAAAAAAGCATTTTCGTTGGTGAACGTATTGAAAGATGTTTTGGGTACGATTAGTAACATCAATGAAATCCAAGAAAGTGAAGAAATGGGCCTTGAAAAAAGAGACTTGGTAGAGGATTTGTTAGTTAAGGTCTTTGTCGCCTTAAAAAAATCAGGGCTTGTGAATTCAATTGTCAAAATGGCTTTGACGGATTGCGATGTGCGTCCAGCAATCATCGAAATTCTTATCGAATTACTCGAGGCGGACGTTATTCCTTGGGAAGACATTTTTGTCGCCTTGAAAGATTCAGGCTTAGCTGTTGACGTCATTAACGAGCTTTTCACTGACCCAGAAACAAGAGAAGGTCTCGTACAATTCACAACAGAACTAATTCCCGACTTATTAGCATCTGGAGCTCTCAGTGGAAAAGACTTTTGCGTAGTACCATCAGCTCGTATACAATTGATCAATGCTACAATTCCAAATTTTAAATAGTTTCTATATTTAAGGTATCACGTTATATCTCATAAGACTAAATAATTATTTTAAATAACATGCTTATAAAGCTAATAAAGCACCGGCAGCTAAAGCAGCGACACCGGCAGCGTATTGACCCTTAGCAGCAGCACCTTCGTAAGTGGAGACACCAGCAATGGTAGAGTTAGCTGGAGCAGCAGAAGAAGAAACTGGAGCAGAAGTTTCACGGGCTGGACAGTCAGTGACGGTAGATTCACAGCTAGTGATGGTGACTAAGGTAGATTCGGTGTCAACTTCAGTGACAACACTGGCGTTGACAGAAGCAGCGACAACAGCGAATAAGGCGACGGTGGAGAATTGCATTTTAATATTAAACGAAAGACTGGTAGTTAGATTACTATAGAGAAAAAAATAAAGAATGTAAATTGTCTGGGTGTCGCGAGTCTTTTATACTTTTTGCCAACCTATTTTTAAAGCATGAATTGCTGGTGAGAATTTTTACATACCATTTGAAAACTTCGCAGCTAAATGTGTCAACATAAACAAAATTCTACCGAGTCCTTCAACACGATAAAAAAAATCCGCGCTTTCTACTTTCGGTAACCAACTTACTAATTTGGGAACAGATGGTGTGATCAAACGCACTCTTGGAAAGTGTCGCGGAAGACACTGCAGGTTCCAGAATCTCGTACGAGGAAAGTTAAGAAAAATGTCGCGTTCTGCTCCAAATATTTACTACGAATATTGCGTATATTTGAGAATGCCTTTGTGAGGCGGAAATTCTAATATAAAACGGCGAGAAATAAGACGCTTTTGGTGGGATGCTGATAATTACGCATAAATATATAACTGTTTTTATTATTTTTCACACCCGGAAGAAGTGCCGCTTTTGAAGCATCGTAGATATATATTTAGAAGGTGAAAGTATACGGTTCTATAAACTGTGATTACGCGACTGTGGAGTAGATATTTCTGTGGAATTCCTAGCATAACTTTAAGCTATCGATAACTCTTACGTTTATGCCAGTTTGTTCTTTCTGTTCTTGGTGCTGATAATTCTTGCTACTATTATCGCAAAAAATATTGCATATGGTCTTATCTTTTAAAAGATAACAATTTCGTGACGTTGTAGATTAGAATTCCGCCCTGGGAGTGACATTTTTTCTAGAATACCAATTAACAAAGTCTCTGAGCGAGGACCTAATCCTTCTGTTATCTTTATTTGGTAATGCAACACTAACAGTATTGATAAGTTTTTCTACTTCTTTTTCATTCACATTAGGTAAGCTTTTAACTACGTTCGTTAACCAGCTTATGGCAATAGAGTAGTCGGGCACCACAATTAAGATTTTTAATAGCAAATCATTTGCATCCTGTTGAATATCGTTATGGAAAGTGAATATAAGTCCATCTAGCACAACTTTAATTAAATTACCTCCATTATCATTCATAACCAAAAATTGTTTAACTGTATCTTGGATATGTTGTGGATTCTCGTCGAAAAATGATATAGGTGGACTAGGCAATCCCCATGAAATAAAGTCAATGAGGAAATGTAAACACGACACAAGTGGTTCAAATTGTTCGAGAGAGCTAAGTGTGGCGATACTGGCTTCTATTGTTGATTTGAGTAAATCCATGTTCGGTATTATCTTGAATGGATAGAACATTAATAAATCATTCATCATTCTAAAGAAATCCTCAACAACATCAGGAATATTCTTCAAATCATTCTCGCATTTTATTAACTCAAAAAATAGAGAGCACTGGGATAAACCGAATTGATAAACTGATTCCTTGATATCGTCTGAAGAGTACTCATCACCGAATTCTCTAATTAATATTCCCGATACCCATAAATAACACCCGAACTTAGTTTGCTTGAAACCATGGTGTAAAATATTAGCAATATCCGATAAAACTGGAGTTAAATAAGTGCTGAATGATTGAATTGCACTTTTAATTAGCTTTAATATTCTTTCGCTGACTTTTAAAGAGTTCCCATAGTTCAGTAATATACTTGAAGCCGCAGGCCAAACCTCTTTTATGAATAAAGTACAGATAGGATAATCAGGCTTTTCATAATCAGAGCACCTTAATACTCCAATGAAAGTTGTTAAAATTTCTACCTGGTCAGCAATTAACACATTGACACTTTCATCGTTAGTATTACCGCTACCTGATAACGTGGATAAATTAGATAAAGTAGGTTTCCAAAACATTTCGCAAGTCTGATACAAATTCTCTGATGGAATTTGTTTTATGACATGTGCCAACCCATCTACTAATTCATACGCTGACTCAATGTCTAACTGTTCTCTAACCTGTCCGTATAACATGTATAATTGTTCCAAATAATTAACCAATAAGGAGGAACAATCTTGACAGAAATACATCAAAGCGTGAGAAGCAGCGATGATAATATCTTTGTTATTAGTATTATTCGCTACTTCAAAACCCTTAATAATGTAGTTTAATTGAGGTTCTAAAAATTCTGGATTCTTCGATGTCCACTCAGTGTAACGACCTAATACCAAAGTGGCTGCATATCTTATCTTGGCATGTTCTGGCAATTGGATCAAAAAATTCATTATTGTTGGTAAAATAGTTTTTTCTTTTAAGGGAACCTCTTTCGCCATTGCTCTCATTGAGAATAACGGTGCCTCCAAATATTGCCATCTAGTTTCATTAGCATTGGAGCTCAAAATAGTTTGAATTTGTTGAAATGGAATGTTCAACGAAATAGTTGGTCCAGCTACCGCACAACAATCCTTCAAGACATCACCCATTTCGTAACGGAATTCTTTAAACTTGTCTTCTTGTTCTCTGTCACCGTCAAATAAGTTATCATCATCTGCCACAATAGGGTATGTTAGGTGCTTAATTATAATTGAAATTAGCTTGCTGTAAACATCTTGAAATTCCAATTTCGAGTCCTGAAATTTAGGTATAGTGATTATTTGCTTTAAAAGATGCCAGAAGTAAAATGTATACTTTACCACATCAAGATCTTCTTCATATTTACAGCATTCGAGTAAGATCTCAACCAATGGTTTGAAATGCTTAGGGTTTTTTGCAATTAATACATGCCACGATTCACTTGCTTCAACATAAAGTCTTGTTAAGCCACTGAAAGTTTCAGGGTCTTCTAATTTTTCCTTATTTGAAGTCATGTATGTATTCAATTGTATAAGTTGTTGATACAATGCGTCAATCAATTCGTGATTCTCGATGTCTCTTGTTTCTCTCATTATTGTACAAAGACATTCAATTGATTGGTCAAAGGTTTGATCGTCAGTTAAAGATTGGAAAATCAAATTCGTCAATGAATTGATTTGTAAGATGGTTTCGATAGGACATTCCTTAATCCAACTATTCAAGCAGTCCAAGATCAAAGTGTTCACTTCCTTTGAGTTCGATGATTCCGTCAATTTTTGCAAAATCAATAACACTTGTTCCACATTACTGGTTATCAACTCTTGAGTTCTTACATTGAATTCTTCATCGGTCAATGAAGTTTTCTTAACGTCTGATAATTCCTCTGGTAAGATCTTTAAAAAGTCCAATAAGCATGGAATGGTAGTCTGATCCGCAGATAACTTCGAAATGATCTCCGTCATTGCACCCTTCCACGTTAAGTATTGTAACGCAAGCTGCGACAACGAAATACACAACTGTGTTCTTACTATTCTTCCCGAGTGGTCTGGATATTTCGTAATTAGCTCGATGATCGAGTCCTTTAATTGCTCCAAGTTAGCTTCAGAAACTTGATGCAAATCGTACGTAATCTTTGACCTTAACGTCTGTGCCGCAAAGAGCCTGAACTGTATCGATTCCCCACTATTGCTTATGATTTGATGGGTTAATTCCCATGCTTCTTGCGATTTTTGAAATGATTCTAAAAACCTGGTGGCTTGCTTTTTGTCTGCATGCGACGCATTTGAATACATCGTGCTCAAGGCATGTTGAACTTGGTTTAGTGATTCAGTTCCAGACATCCTATAATGTCACTTTAGCTTATTTACTAGTCTTTTGTTACCTTCTTTAACTTAATGATATGCTTCGTAGAACCGTCTTTCCACCAAAATTCAATGCTTGGCAATATGCAGGATAAAAAGATTTTTGTGTCACCATCGAATTCATGCAGGACGGACATAAATGAAGTGTTCCATCGACTCTATGAGTACAGTAAGGCTGATGACGATATTCACTCGCTGAACATTGAGCAACACGGCTAAGAGCTTGTAAATTCTATTGGATATAGAATGATTTTTGAGGAAATATATGGTGGTATTTGGTATATAATTGGTTAAGTAGGAAGTTATAAACGATGTCTTGGGTTACGGATTGTTTCAATTGTACCGGCACACTACCTCGATGGGTCGACATAATACACGGTTTAAAAACATAAATATTAGATGATTTGGTGTCAAAACAAGCAAATACGCATATACTTGGCTTAAATTATATATAGACATTATGAGCAGACCTATCGTTATCTCAGGACCATCAGGAACCGGAAAATCTACTTTATTAAAGAAGTTATTCGCTGAATTTCCAGACAGATTTGGATTCTCTGTGTCGAACACAACCAGACAGCCTAGAGCTGGAGAGACAGATGGTGTTGAGTACAACTTCAGCACTGTTGAGGGATTCAAGAAGGCTATCGAAGAAAAGAAATTTATTGAATGGACCCAGTTTTCTGGTAATTACTACGGTACTTCATTCAAAGCCGTTGACGACGTCACCAAGAAAGGTAGAACCTGTATTTTAGATATCGAAATGGACGGAGTAAAGGCTGTAAAAGCTTCTGATTTGAATGCTAGATTTTTGTTCTTGAGTCCTCCATCTATCGAAATCTTAAGACAAAGATTAGAGGGAAGAGGTACTGAAACCCAAGATTCCATCGAAAAGAGAATCAGTGCTGCTAAGGCTGAAATGGATTTTGCCAAGACTGGGGCCCATGATAGAATTATTGTCAATGATGACTTAGACAAGGCCTACGTTGAATTCAAAGAGTTTATTTTGGCTGAAAACTAAGGGAGTAGAGCATGTTTATAAATGGAGATCAAGGAGCAGGATACCAATCTTAACTGCAATATGCTATATAGATTTTCCATATAATTATGAATCTCCACTGTTTTTACTGTAGGTTTTTTGGCATCTGGATGCTCTTTTTCAAGACTTGCTTTTTATGAGTATTTTATCGCTAGACTTCAGTCCTTCAATAGAGAAAGTATACAATGATGGATATGGGAGGTTGGCAATTAGAAGAAAGTCCGTCTTCTAAGGATAATACCTAGTAAAGAATTCAAGTTGTAGTTGCAATAGACCGTACGATTTTACGAAGAGTCACATGATCGAGATAATTTCTAGCAAATATCAGATACTTCGGCACTGTTAATATAGTACGATATAGTAGTAACTAAAAGTAATTGTAACATGAGTAGAGAACTTCCATCGTCCTTTGATGGGTCAGATAAGTTTGATGAAGAGTATGTTTAATGGCTTTATATATTGTTATGAATTGGGTACTAACCTTTGGTAGTGAAATGGACATCTTAGAAAAAATGGCTTTCAAATGCCAGCAGCAACCGTTAGTCCCACTCGGAGTGCTCGCTACAACCGGGGCTATTATTTTAGCTACTAAGTCAATTAGAAAGGGTGATAGAGTAAACACACAAAAGTATTTCCGTTACAGAGTTGGGTTCCAATTGGCCACATTGATTGCCCTTGTCGCAGGTGGATATATGTTCCAAGTTGAATCACCAGAACAAAAGGCATCAAGAGAAGAAATATTGAGAGCCAAAGCAAAAGTTAGAGAAAGGATATGGATTGAAGAATTAGAAAGAAGAGATGCTGCGGTCAAGGAACGTAAGAAGAGATTGGAAGAATCAAGAGCAGAGTTGATTCAAGCGGCCAAAGAAGGATTCGAAGAAGAAAAGAAATTGACTGATGCTATTGAAAAGGCAAAGGAAAATAAATCTACCAAAGGTCAGAGTAGTACAGATGTTTCCAATTAATTTAACCCTCATAGGTTACCCGTATATAGTAAAAAAAATCTTGCAAATATTTAATGTCTATGAAAATTTATTAAAATCTATTTTGAGAATAGTGTAACTTCATTTACAGTTGGCCAAACATTTCTGGATGATTTTAATTACCTTGTCCACATCAATATCATTACCAGAAAACCTAAAGCCTGCATGCTCTATGCTTATATATTCCGATGCAATTCTTGGATGAGTGCCGTTGATTAAACAAATATCACATTCTTCGCTTAGTGTTCTTAATAATTCAGAAGATTCTATAGTTTTGGGGAAGTATACTACTGTCATCCCATTGCTGCAATTGGACCAGTCTTCTGAGATTGTGGTTATTCCATTTTCTTCATTAACCAAAGTCTTACGTAGTTTTCTGGCTGCTAATTTATAGTCCGAAAAACGGGATAGTAACTTAGATTGTAATGTACTCGATATAGTAAATGAAATATCTTGCTGATCATCTATTCCGAAAAGCCGTTGAAGAGAGTCATTCAATGTAGTAAGAAGTTGAAAAATTTCCTCTGAATACGTTAGTTGTATTTTGTTATTATTTGATGACCTAGAATCATTTACGAGAACTTCAGGAATCTTTAAAACTGCTCGTGAAGATAGTAAAATATATGATAAGACTTCAGTAGTGAAAATAGAGCTTTGGTATGTACTCAAAGTAAAATCTATGCCCCAATTATCAACCTGTATTTCTTCAACTCCTGCTGAATATACAGTATCCACAACAATTAAAGTACTTGGAGAAATTTGTTTTACTAGCTGTGAAACTTCCTCTATGTTCGTCACCACTCCTGTTGAATTATCAGTGTGAGTTAAGACAATAATTCCGTATCTTTTTTTCGTTAATTCATTCTTGATTAATTCTAAGGAAACAGTGTGCCCTATTTTCGCCTCTAGAACTGTAACTTTTCTTTCTTCAGACTCCACGTATTTTTGCAAGTGTTCAGCAAATTGTTTTGAGTAGAAACCTGTACTAATGCATAGTATATCATCGTCTAATGATTTTACTATATTTGAACCCAAAAAATCCCAACCCAAACTTTCTTTTCCAGAAAGTATATAAGAGTCACAGGGACTGTTATTTCCTAGCAATAGCCTTAACTTTTTATCCACATTAGTACAAATTTCATCAAATTCCAGATTTGAGAATGACTTTGTTGTCGAAGAAATAGATTTAGAGGCATTGATTTCACTATTATCTTGCTGAGAACTGCATTGAAATACACGATTGTTACTTTTTAGTGAAGAAATAGACATCACAGGTTTATTTGTTTGTCTCATGACCGATGATGCAAAATATGACGAGTTTGCATTTCCAGGAACAGATTGAAAGTTACTATTCAAATATTGCTGCCTTTCACTTTGAACTAACATTGGAAACTCAGCCAGTAATCTTATATTGGAATTGTCCTTGATATGTGAATGCAACATTGCCAATCTTTCTCTGGCTGATGTCATGTTGTAGGCTGCTAAAACTTTTTGTTTATACCAGGTGAGTTCTATTTACCTCTAAATTTCGGAAAGTTCTATATGTTTCACAACAATATACAAAATGTCACAACTTTCAAATATCTAACTATCCAACTTCCTTATCAGCATATATATGGAATGTGATCTTGATTTAAAAGTGAAAAATCTAGTGGCAGACATAATCGCAAAAAAAAAAAAAACGCACAATCCATCGTGACTATTTACTATTCATTAGGTAATGTTCAAGATAGTAATATTATTATAAAAAAGATAATACAAATAAACTCTGGGGAAAAATAGTTATTACGACAAAGATCTATATCACTAATTATCAGCACCATTAATTTCATATTCCTTGAAAAAATTGTAAATATCTTCCATCATATCCGTGATGCCATGGTTTCCGTTATCGTTAGAAGCAGTAGCGTTAATATTATTAGAATATACTGCTTGGACTAATGATTGAATTTTGATCAAACCATCTTTCGACACCAAGTCACTAAGTATATTTATTAATGAGGGTGAAAAGTCACAGTACCATCTGTGATTCCATACAAGCAATTTGATACAACATTCCAATATTTTCTCATTTAATTGATTCACAACCTTCGTAAAGTTATGCGTGTAAGAATTATTTGAATTGTTTGCATTACCTGAATTTTTGGATAATATTTTGCTTCTTTCCATTTGGTAATATCTTAGCATTTCTCTAGTTGATTTGGCTGAAAATCTTCCGCTTAATGCATTCGCAAATGCTACAGAACCTTCCTTAAAATGCTTTAATCTGTAAGCAATCAAACCTAAGATTTCCCATTCTAAAGTAGTTTTCTTGTATTCCATTTGTTGTGCTTGAAAATGAACGTATTCAGCTTGCCACATCGTGTAGGCTCTCAAGTCTTCGTATAATAACATGAATAAGTTATCCAACCATCTTTCACATAATCTTTTTTTCTTGAATTCGTTTTCTAACGATTCATCCATATCTTCGATATTTGTTTGATCATCCTTCTTAGGAGATTTCATGGCAAGTGTGGAGGATGCATCATTTTCCATACCATTTGAAGTTCCATTCTCCACAGTAGACTCGCCATTCAAGTCAGAATTAGTAGAATTTTTTCTTGTGTGACCATTGCTAGAATTATTGGCATTACTATTTCTATCTTTACGATATTCTTCTTCCATGACGAAAACTTTAGCACGATATTTTAATAGCGCTTCCCAACCAGTTTTATTTACAATTTCAGTTAATAAATCATAAGCCTTGGCAAATGTTGATTTCAAATTAGCGGCTGGCAAATTAATTAACTGAGGATCTAAATTCCTTTGTTCATAACCTATCTCATTACTTTGTAAATTAGACACCTCATCTAACGTAACATCAACAGGGGAAGGTAAATGTAAGTCTTCATTACCACCCTTTAGTGGAACAATTCTCTTTAGATAATATTTCTCTTTATGTGAATTCATCGGACACGAGTTCAAAGTAAGCAAGGCATTCTCGAAGTCATTTAATTTAGTATAAACCTTGACTAACATAGCCCATGTTTTGAAATCAGATGGCGATGATTTCACAGCTTGTTTAGAGATATTCAATGCCAAATCATATCTTTTTTTATCGACACAAAATTGTGCTTGTAACAATAACAAGTCAGCATCACGGTTATTACTAATAACACCATCATTCATGACTTGGACTGCTTTAATTTCTTCGTCTTTCAATAATAAGACTTGCGCAATTAATGTAACTACGCCTGGCTCTTTCTCTTTTAATCTTTCTAATATTTCCAATGCTTCTTCGTAATTTTGAGTCAACTCAACACACTTGATGAAACCATCAACCAAATAATTAGATATTATAGTTGGCTGAGGAATTTCAATACCACATCCTAATTTAGGACCATCCCAGAATAACGTCTCAAACCCTTTCATGAAATAATCCAATAATTCTTTCGATGTCTTCCCGTTATTAAAAGGGTTGAGTTTACGTACTTCAACCAATCCTCCAACTTTGTTGGCATCATCATCATCAGAATCAATCAAACACCTAATAATTGATGTCACAAAGGTTTCAAGCCATAATTTCTCAGATTCGTTATCACTAACTTTATCATGAATTAATTTTCCATCGCTGTTGATAATAGAACTCTCAAATTTCCCTGGAATATGGACAGTCACTCTCATATCAACTTTTGAAAATGCATTATAAGTACAGTACGTCAATTCTGGCACCTTCCAATGTTTCTTCTCTCCAAACCAGTATTGAGATTTTGAGCCTATCAAATTAGCCAATCCTTGCAAATGTGCTGCAATTGAAGCAGAATTCGACGTATCGACACCAGTATAGTATAAAAATGTTCCAATTTCAGAATTCTTTTTGGATGTTACTGATTGCTTATGAATATTACATAAATCCGCAGGGCCTAAATCAGTAAAAGTATGCAAACGACTTGTCCTTTCAATTAATGAAGAATCAAGATATTCCTCCTTAGCTCTGTAAAGTTAATGTTAGTATTCATTATTGAAAACTCCCCAGGTCCAAATTCAAGTACTCTTAAATATGGACCCTTCTGGTATATCTAAAAATAACATACTCAGGAATCGAAGCTAATGTAGTGAGAAGCATATTCAATTAGTTTATGTATTCTTTAACTATTGATAGCGTTGTATTCTAAATTTCAGAAGTTAATGTTTTATATAAGGTGTTATTATTTGTTACTGCCTCCGACTAGAAATCTCAAAACGTGCTTACATAAACATTTACAAGTCCCAGGCATTAATTATGATAATAAGATTCGTTTATACGTATATAAGTATATATATTGATATATAGGAAAGAATAATAATGTACAGAGGAGGTCAATTATTGAAAGATGATTGAAGAAAGCTGTTGAAAACCTGGATAACTGAGCCAAATGCCTAAATATACATTGTATTTGACGAATTATCAATCTCGTAATTTGAAGGTCGAGTACGATTTGCCCAGTTATCTTAGTCTCAGCTTCTTATTAGCAGACTCAGATGGTTCTTTTTCACCTTCGGTGAATTCGTCTTCCAAGTTTTCCCAGTCTCTAGCGGTCAAGCAGTATTTTTCAGGTGGTAAATTCAATCCCCATTTAGGGATGACTGGTGGCAAAGGCTTTGAATTTCTCTCGTGGGCTAACTCTAGTAACAATTCCTTAGGGGGTGTAGGTTTGAATTGATAGTTTGTCCTTGCAGCTATGGCCAACCTTATGTCATCGGTATTTACTGTAGAATTGGCACTCGAATTAATGTTGGTGTTCGAGTTCAAAGGTTTGGCATGATCGTTGTATATAAGTGCATCTTTCAAGACAGACGTCGTATATCCTGTATTCGTTAGTATTCATATATTATGAAGTAAAATGTGTAAAAAAATTAAAACGTACTATGAGCAAAATCCATCAACTGTAAAGGTACGTGATCCTGGTAATTTTGGATTCCTTGTGTGGCAAATATCAAGTGCAACAACCTGACATCTCGTGGGACAATATTATTCTGATTATTGGTTGGATTAATAGGGTCCGTTGAGTTGGCCGGTGCTGACCCCGAAGTCTGCTTATTAGTTGAGCTCATACTTTAAATTTCCCACAACTAATTAATTAATAAACTAGTCGCCTTTAAAAAATATCTTATAACTAACAATGACTCTATAGGTTCCCTAATAGTTACTTTGCTTGTATTATATAGGTAGCAGAATTAGTTCTTTTTGATAATAATATATGGTCTATCAATTCGCACAAGCATAAAAATTGTTCACAGGAATATTTGGTATCATATAAAAGGGAAGCAATAGTTTTGGTGAAATATGCCCGAAAATGAAGACTCAATGGTAGTTGAACGTCCTAATGATATAGAAATACCACCTCCATCTGAGCCCTATACTTTAATTGAACCATTTGAGTTCTTTAATAATTCTTCAGAGAGTTCTAAGAAATGTCTCATTATACTAAACCAATCAATACGGGATATGAATTTAGAAAGATTGTGGCCTAATACCCGATTACACATATGTGCCGATGGAGGTGCAAATCAATTATATAATTACTTTGAGGAAGAAAGTGATAGAAGCAAATTCGTGCCCGAATTTATCACTGGAGACTGTGACTCTGTCACCGACGAAGTAAAACAATACTACATGCTGAAAGGAACAGTGGTGATCCCTCAGTATTCACAGTACTCTACGGATCTAACAAAATCAATATTGTTATCAAAAATATACTTTCATTCGGAATCGCTGAGGCAAAAGTTGTACAATGAGATCGAACCTAATAATGGCCTTGCTGAGCTAGGAGAACCTTTGAATACTTCAAATCCAGAAAGAGTATTCATATACATGTTGGGTGGTATTGGAGGCAGATTTGATCAAACTATACATTCAATCAACCAGCTCTACAAACTCAATAAATCTGATCCCCATTTGCAAATATTCTTTATCTCACATTCAGACATGATTTTTTGATCAAAAAGGGTTAAACTACATCCAGTACGAGCGCAAGTCGCTCTTCAATACGACAAGCAAGACCCCTATATGTGGATTGCTTCCATTAAGCAATACACCTATTACATTAAATACCCACGGCCTAAAGTACGATGTTACGAATTGGACGAGTAGTATGGTCGGAAATGTAAGCTCCAGCAATGGAATTTGTGGCATTAATGGCTTCATGGTAAACACCACGGACGACATTGTTATGAATGCATCAATAGATCATTATTAGACCATCTAAACGTTATATAATAGTCATAAATACTCTTAGTATATATACACGTGATTATAGATGATTACATAAGCATTTTAATTTTTCACTACCTCTTGAACTCTGAAAAATCGTACTTCGAAGAAGCCAGAACCAATACTTTCGTGAATAACATAGATTAGAAGGCATAAAATAGAAAGGGACGATGTTCAGATCATCTATTATATTCAGAAGTATCCCATTCTTGCGCAATAGGGTTCAGTCATCTATACCAAGCTTCATTTCGCCAGCTAGACATTTATCATTATATTCATTATCATCGTCACCAAATGTACAACCTAGCATTTTAAACAAAATCGGCATGCTTAGAGCATCCGGTAGTCCAAGTTCTATTATTCAAAAGGAGTATATAAATCCTACTATTCAAAATGATCCACTCGCACCATTAAGTGACATTGAGGTTGAAGATAATACCATGCATATGGACTCAGTATTAAGAAAAAGAAGATTGAAGATGAAGAAACATAAGTTGAGAAAGAGAAGAAGGGCACAGAGATCTTTGAAGAAGAGGTTAGGTAAATTATAGAGCAGTAAGAGGGAATCTTGAGATTCTTGAAGATTGTTGATTTTATCTTCCGACTTGCATCACTGACTTGATTTCAATATCCTTTGGAAATACCTTACACTTAATTCTCAATTCAATATATGGAAATTTATTTGACCGAAGTGTTCGGTTATAGTTTTTCATTTTGTAAATTTGTCGTATGGACATCCACTCTGTATATACTTTAATTGAATAAAATTGTTGACATATATATTGGTGTAGACATTGATAATGAGCGATAAGTAGCCCGAAGGATGTTTCTTGGTTGACTGTACAAAGGGGGATTGAGTTATGACTAATACTTCAACTCAAATGACTAATGGATGTAACTGAAAAAACGAGCTCAGTCGAAAAATTACATATGAAGAGAGCATTGAGAGGTTTAGCATATATATATTCATTCATATTAAGTTATCATAATGTCTGAAAATACAATTACGTTTGTTACAGGTAATGCCAATAAATTGAAGGAAGTTATTGCTATCCTTTCAACATCTGAATCTCAAAATGGCACATCAAAAGTTGGAAAATATTCCATTACCAATAAGTCTTTAGATTTGGATGAGGTTCAAGGTACAATCGAAGAGGTGACCATTAACAAAGCCAAGGCTGCTGCCAAAATACTCGATGGACCAGTCCTTGTTGAAGATACATGTTTGGGTTTTGAAGCCTTTAATAATTTACCAGGGCCTTATATCAAATGGTTTGTCAAATCGATTGGTTTATCAGGATTAGTCGATATGTTATATAAGTTTGAAAATAAAGGTGCTAATGCTATTTGCACTTTTGGATACTGTGAGGGACCAGATGCTGAAGTCAAGTTATTCCAAGGTATTACTAAGGGTAATATTGTTGACAGCAGAGGTCCTACAGACTTCGGTTGGGATTCAGTTTTTGAACCAGAAGGATTCGACCAGACTTACGCAGAAATGGATAAGAAAACTAAGAATACAATCTCTCATAGATTTAGAGCTTTAGATAAATTGAGAGACTTTTTGACTTCCCAATAATTTATAATTACTGTTATATAGTAATAAAGTAATATACACAAATTAACTCAAGTTAATCTAAATTCATGCATTAAAGGAATTAAATATATATATATATATGGAAACAGAAAATTCATATCATACGTAAAGAGAGTTCTTCAGCGAGGTGACGTATAAAGCACCGTAGATTTGTCTAACCATCACTAGTGAAAATACCCTTCAATTTACCAAAGAAACTCTTCTTAGGTTGTTCCTCTTTCAAAGTTTCACCATAGCTACTTATAGCCATCAAAGCAGGCTTATCTTGACTGGACTGGCTATTACTAGACCTTTGATGTGACATAACATTTCCAAATCCGCCTCTACCTATGGAAAATGACTTATTAGAGGCAACCGCATACAACTCGCTTTCCTTAGACGAATTTGATGGTCCATCCACATCTTGAACTTTGCGTGTTAATTCAGGATCATCATTTTTCATCATATTACCATACCCACCTCTACCAGTAGAAACTTTGTTTGTATGTAATTGTGGAGTATTGGATCCCTGAGGAACTAATTTTGGAGAAGGTAACGATGTAGATGATTGTATATTGCCAGCTCCTCCGCGACCTGTAGAGTAATAAACCTTTTCTCCCTTAGAATTAACGTGTTCCGATGGCTGTTGTGGATTTTGCTGATGATTTTTTTGGACTTTAGGATTTTGATGTGATCCTTGATTTGATGCAACTGGTTGGATGTGATTATTTTCAGATGTTATGTTTTTTGAGTATTGCATGTTACCAGCACCACCTCTTCCAGTGGAGAATGTCATGTTAACGTTGCTACTCACTCTAATTTCCCTATTAGACCTCTTATCTCTAATATATTGTGGAAGCTAAATCCGAACGAACTCAAAATTCATCATCAACATCTTGTGTCACGCGGACTTCCAAATTGGGCCATATAGGGAATTATAGATAACGAATTTCAGTCTTTTGAATTTGCATCTTGCAACAAATCTTTTATACTCAAGGAAGAAAAGCCTGGGATATACCCAGGGTAGCTGGGACTATTAGCCGAATCTTTCAAGTCAGAGTTGGGTGAAAATATTTGCTCTTTGTGAGCCAAATATGCCGTTTGATTAGATTTTTCAACAAAATCAATGGCTTTAGCCTGCTTGGTAACACGCTTGACGTAGTGAATATTAGGTTTACCGCAATTAGATGGCGAACCAGGTAATTGAGTTTGATTTTTTTCTTTGAAATCTGGTACTAGTATTTTCTGGGGTAAAATATCGCAATCACTTTTAATAAGCGATTGCACAGCTGGGTTCTTTTCTACGTCAGAACTGTGATGTATTCTTGCCGGTATTTTAAAGCGTTTGTCCTTTTCAGGAAGAGCTAGGGAAGATGTTCCGGATGCAGTAAATTCTTTTTCGCTTTCTAACTGTGTTCTTTTTTGAAATATATTCAGCCATCGCTTATTCGAATGAGTAATAACTCGATTCAATTTCACTTGCAATTTATTGCGATGAGCATGAACAACATCATCAACAATACACAGATCTTTGTCGTAAAAGTCACAATAGCTTTTGTCCAGTAGGGAACTACTGTTGGTAGATTTACCTGACCGAATAACCGCGGGAATTCTTTTAACAAAACTAGATATGGAATCTGATACTGAATGTGGCATTGAATTCACCGTTACAGTAGATCCCGCATTTGACGACCCGCTGGGTAAGAAACTGTAAGACTCCCAATCTTCGAGTACAGGTGACTTTGTAGAAGGAGTTTTGGGTGGTTTGGCTGACGGAATGTAGTTATTTTTTGACAAGTCAATGGTCAATCCAGATGAGCCATTCATACTAGATTTTGACTCACAATTGGAACCAAAATGAATATGTGATACATCTGTTTTATTAATTGACTCGTTATCCGTTACAATGTTACCTTTGGAATCATGAACCTCCAAGCTTGTCAAATTTCCATTTAGATTCTTACTTGATTCATCATCATATTTGAAGGATATTGACTCTAAATTGCGTCTCTTTCTTTTAAGCGATAACTGCTTGCTTAAAGTGCTGGTTGAAATAGTGTTTGATTTATTCGAATTCATGGAAACCACACTTCGGGATCTCTTTAAGGATATTCTATTTTTCCTTTTTATTTCAATATCTGTTGTATTATATTTATTATGAGTCATTATATATATCTTGATGTAGAGTGATACTAGTTATATTACAAAGTTTGGTCTTGCAACATATTTGTTTTAAAGGAACACATTTTTTTCACAACCATTTTCAATTCAATATACACTACGCATATAAACTGATAACTAATTCTAGAGTACATTTACTATCTTTAAAAAAACTACTAGTTGTCAGAGTGGTCGTCTGTGAATAGAGGGTGTAATGACTAGGTAGGTTCCCAAATGTGATTTTGCTAGGTTTCGCCCTTGAAAGTAAATCCGGTGCTGCAGCTTGCATGAGATAGTTCAAATACAAATTTATGTATTGCTGAATAGTAATCTATATTGATATATGTTAGCCATCAATTGTATCCGACTCACTATTTAGAGAGTCGGAGAGGTTCAAGCTTTCGTCAATATTATCTAACTTTTCTTGTTTAGTAATCCTATTTGTGGAGTTAAACTCCTTCCAGTCACTATCAACTGTTTGATTGCAGCTGGGGACCTCTTGAATCGAAGTCAAGTTTGTATTCTCCAATCGTTTCTGCATTCTATCTATCACCACAGATTTCTTTATATTGAAAATATTTATTGCTTTTTGCATCTCATTGACCTTCGTCATTAGTAAATGGTTTGTTTCTACTAATTCGAGAAATTGGGGTATGGAATAGTTACCAACAGCACGATTTTTAGTTTCGATATTCGGAATTTCTAGGCTCAGAAGTTCTGCTATGTCTGTTAATAGTAGCTTAAAAATGTCCAGCTCGTCTCGGGCATCATACAGCTCTTTCAATTTCCTGATACTGTGATCAACTAAAGTGTTATTTCGATTTTCTTTGTTGGGTCCATTTAAGGTTTCTCTTAAGATTTTATTTAGTTCTTTATCCAAACTAGTTTCCCAAGCATGGATACATTCAGCCGGCAGAATGTCCCTCCTTATTGAAGGATTTGAACAAATACTTGAAAACTTAGAATAGTTTTCTTTATTATTATTCAGCCCGTAAGGGGTGTTAAAATGACGCGAAGATGACGGCTTGAGAAATGGAGATTGGCTTATATGATTTGATTGGAAAGAATTCATAATTTGTATTGATAAAAAAGTTAACTAATTTCGTTTGTGAAATGGGTGCAAGTGCACTGAAGTATTACAAAAGTTTTCTTAATTTACAAGATATTATATTGCAATTTGTAACACAGGCTTGTCACCCGATCTTATATAAAGAATAATATATAGCTTAAATCAAATAGACATATCAATACCTAGAATCCCTGTTTCCGTAGCAAGTATATACGATATGCCAAACGCGATTATGATATTAAGCTGTGCCTTTCATGCAACGATAATATAGTTCGCTTTTCCTATTCAATTTAGAAAACGTCAGGTAATCTTTCTATAACATAAGAGTGCCCACCAACACTCATTATAGGAACACCAGGGACTTTCCGTATTCTTCTTTTTAAATCGGCATCATTAGTTGCGACAATATAACACTTATGTTGAATAACTCTATTCACAAGGCAGTCATCAGCATATGTTCCCTTATGAGAGCAGCTCAAACGTTGGATTCTAGGATCTTTAGCTAACTTCAAAGCAATTCTATATTTAGGGCCTAACTTCTCTAATTCAGCCATTACACAGTCAGTTATAATAGGAATACACTTAGCATATAATGTATCCATCATTCCTTTAGTTATATCAATTTTCTTTTGAATACTGAAGTTAATGAAATTTGTATCTATTAATATCTGATATGGTGGTTTGATAGACTTATTGAATTGGAAAAATAATGCTGATGATACTTGTGGAACACTTTTGGTTAATTCTGGATCGTTGTCATCCTTCTTCGCTACGGTTTTATTTTTATTTATACGTGGATCTTTTGCATTAAGCGTACGCTTAACTAAAGCAAACTTTCTAGTCTTCTTAGCCTTTCCCATATTGATTATTATATAACAAGTAATAAAGAATAAGAAATGTGTTTAAGCTAAACTAATAAAAATTTCTAGTGCGCGATGACCATCTTTATAAAAATTATTTCCTTATAACAGAAGTATGATTTTACAGCGACTCTAATACATACTACATAGATGAATAGTTAGCGGAGTAGACGCTCTCTAATCTGCTTGAACTTGCTCTAAATATATTTTAAAGATTTTTAATATGAATTATACAAATTGGTGAATTATTTGATAGTCAAAACCTATACCCTGGATCATACTTTTCTTCCAGCTGATCAATCTTTTGTTATCGAATAATATTTCAAACACTCTTATTTTTCGATCAAAGTCTTGATTTAACTTAGTTACACCGGAGTCACCAGTGATTCCACTGTAGCAAAGCCATATTTCATTCAAGCTCTCTTTTGTTTCGGGGTGGTACTTCTCACTAAGTACACAAGCGTCATTTTCATGTTCATGTCCTACAGAGATAACATTATAGCCACAATTGACAATGTCATCTCTATAGTTATGACTTGTTTTCGCATTCAACTGATGCTTTTCATTGTAGGATCCAACTAATTTGAACTTACCAGTAGGTCTAAAATTAGGCAAAGGATAGTGAAAAAATAAGAGTTTGAACAAATTCTGTGGTAAGTCTCGGTTTAGTCTATAGAGACTATTAATCTGAGAAGCATCGATCTTTTGGTTTTCTGAATCAAGAATTGTTAGGATGGCACTTGGCTTGGAGTCCAGATTACGTAAAAGTTTAAGATTGTAATTAGTTAAGCCATGTATATGATTATCTTGGTTTGGAACATAATTATAGCAGTTGGGTAAAGATGATAAGAATTGCAAAATTTGAAATTTAATAAGGCTTGCGTTTTTATTATGAAACTCGTTGAAATCCAGCTCACCGAATGTGAAGATAAATGGAATATTTTTGCGTAATATTGGAGATAGTCCCTTTAATATTACAGATTTAAAGTCCTTCACTTTAATCTGATCTATGAGATCGCCTGTTATCACGACAAAATCAATATTGTCCGATTCAAGAGAATCTTCGATGAATTTTAAAGTCTTAGTATCCAGTTTGCAACCACTATCGTTACAGATTTCGTAATCAGAACTGAAGTGAAGGTCACTTATTTGCATAATTCTAAAATTTGATTTATCTGTAATTATATTTCCTTCTCGTTTTCTGACGCTAAAATCTGTATAGTTTTGTATATATTCCTGCTCCTCTGACCTTGAAAGTTTAAATAGTGATAGATGCACTGGTAATAGCGTCCCGAACGGCATGGGTGATTCCTGGTATTGGAAATCCCACTGTATTCTCGAATCGTGTAAGTCCTTGTCTCCAAACAAAATGTTGACCTCTCGAATTAGCTGGGCAGATTCAAACTCTGCAGAATTGGTATTCGTATATTGTTTCCACAATATCAAATTTTTGTAGGATTCTTGTACCCAACCATCGCCTTTTGGAGCAACTGGACCCGATGTTATTTGGAAATCTGTCATTATTCTTGTGGCTTGGTTAATTTGTTCACGTTTTACGATTAGATGTGTGTCAAATATTGTAAATGACCTTGAGAACATATTTAATGGCTTAGAAAGCCTATGCCAACCTAGAGCAGTATTACACTCTCGAAATTTAAAGCATTTCTGTACCTTAATATCCACAATTACTTTATTAGTGTCAACATTATCATTATCAAATAATTCAAGTGGAAGTGAGTTATGATTTAAAAAATTGAAAAATTGTAAAGAAACGATAAATAAAAGCGTCCCCATTACAATGAGGGAAATCTTACGAAACCTGATGTACCTTTGAATAGCCCGTTTCATAGTTCATAATACACTGGATTCAAACAAGTAATAATTAGACAGCTTATACCAATATCTTCGAAGTTTGTCATTAGAATTATGCGCGCTTGGTTCTTTTTTTGTAGCCTAGGCTTTGTTTGAAATAAGCCAATATCGTAATACTAGCTCTTGGTCCGTAATATGATTAATACTTCTCCCCGAAAACAATGTTCTTTTTGAATTCACTAGATAATAGTTTTAATTTTCATATTGGATCAAAATTAATCAAATAATCAAGAAGTACTGATTTGTTCCACACAGCTGCATACGAGATTATACGATGCGCATAATTTACAGATCTATTGTTACATTAATGTTTTGGTGATATTATAAATCAATATATTACAGAACAGTCATATATGAAACTACGTAAGCCCAGTGATGCATACCTCTATTAATAACAACCAACATACTTTATTAGTTAATGCATAGCGTGGACAAGTAGACTATAAGTCAATCAATGCATCCTCACTGGGATTTTGGTTTGCTTCTTGATCTGGGCTGTTCAGTTTACTCAAGTCACCTGTGTCTTGGTTCAGATCTTCGCGAATATCCATATCATTGTCCTTTCTTGAATCTTCAGCTTCGGATAATTGACTGCTGTATTTGGAATTGTCTGCCTTAAAAAAGGCGTTTAGTTTGTTGTTGTCGAGATTAAAGCTTCTGTCAAGAATATCAACTGCAGCATATATTAACAGCATAGGTTTGGCTCCAACTGAGGTATACTGTAAGATATCTTGCTGAATAGTCGCAAAATCAAGCTCATCAATTTCGTAATCGGTAATAATGTTGTTTGAAGAATAAATACCTTTCTGATATATCCAGCAGCTGGTTCCCTTGTATTTGTAATAATACTCAGTATCAGATAGTACTATACCAATTAAAGTATATTTGGTAGGAGGCTTGATATTTTTGCTACGAATTTTCTCTAATACATTCTCATAGTTTCTGACATCTAACTTTGAATACAGCTCATTCAAGCCATCCAAGTTATCACTTAACTTAACTTTTTGGTTACCAATTTGATCGCTTAATTCTTGTAAATCACGAACATCGCTATTTTGGCCCTTTAAATATTCGATTGTTGTCTGCAAAAATCCTTTAACTTTTTTCCCTTCGAAGGAATTGAGCTGCATGATTTCATTACTAATCTTCATTCTTTGTTTAATTATTTCATTCCTTTTGTTGTTCATCTCACTGACAATTGGATAGTATTCTGAACTATATAATTCTGGATAAAAGATTTCGTCTACTTGGAAATTAGTATCAGCATACGAGTCCTCATCTCCGACCAATTGAATTGTTAATATTTTCGATGTGTCAATCAATCTAACGTTTCCAAGCATTTCCAATTCGGTACCCCAGAATAATTCATTAAAACTTTCATAGAGCGATTTATGTCTATATTCAACATCAACATCAAATGTAAAAATATTATTGATTAATTCTTCATTGACACTTTCTACACTTGATTTAAATAATCTGTCAACAACGACATCGTTTCCAAACATAGTATCATAATTATTTTTCAAGCTTTCATACAACTTAGGTAATAATTCATCTACAGTTTCAATTCTGTTGTTCACTAATCGTTTCTTCATGTCATTAGGTAAATTAGCAATCAAATTATCACCACTTATAAAAGATCTTTCACTTTGGCCCTCTAAGAAACCAATAACTTTCTGTAATTCAATAAAAAATTTGTACGACGATTCCTTCAGCTCATCCAAGTTAGAAGGAATACTAATATTCTGAGGTTTACCAACCGCCCAATTACTATCATACTCTAAGTCATATTCAAGAGGTTTTAAAAATGCTGATTTAACTTCACCTAATTGCGCTAATATCGTAATTATTGGGATATAATAGTTTTCCAAAAATCCCGATCTTTTATTCAAAATAACTGGTGGTTCATCGTCTCTCTGTATACTTTCAATGTTATCTAATATGCACGTTTCTACTGGTTTTTCAAAATATTCATAATGTTCAAAGTCTATATCCTCGTGTTGTTCTTCCGTTCTTTCTTCATCATATTGCACGTTTTCTGATACAGATCCATACGCCTGAGGCACTGACTGATACAGTGAAAGATCTGGAATATCGTTAGGATTCAGTACATTTACACTATCATTATATGGTACTAATTGATCGTTAGTGCTTGGGGTATCAATTTCAATAGGATCTTCGAAAAGATAAGCAATTGCCGATTCCACATCATTTTTAGTGATGTTTAATGCATTAACTGCTTGCTCCTCACTAAACCCCATTTCGGTGAGTTTCTTAATATTATCATCCGATTTCATATTGTTGTATATGGTAAAGAATACATATTATTCCTTGGTACTGATTCTCAATAGAAATCCATTTTTAATAGTGCGCTTGATTACAACGCCAAATTATAAAAGGACCAAACCAAATTATCCCGCTACACAATAATAATTGTATATATATATAGTATATGATCTTATGAAATGCTATGAAGAACATGGTTATTTTCTCTTCCTAGTGGATAGTATGTCGAAATCATATCGTACCTATAAGAATAGCTAATTCCTACTTGTTAAAAACCTGCCATTAATTCCTTCAAGAAATTCCAAAGATACAAATCATTAGATAATAGAGATAATTGCTAGACATAGATACTATCCTGTACTCAAATGCAAGTATATCTTTCGTTCTAATCTTAGTGGATATTTTGCCGTCGGGTATTATAATTTGCAACTTAGTTTAAGAAATTCAATTTACTTAAGATATCAAGCCAAAAGTTGAATTACCCTGCTTAAAGGGATTGTATATACCCTAAACATCGTTATCATGAAGTCTATAAGATATGTGATTGAATACATCTACGTACTGGTAGATCAATACATTTGCGTGTGTTAACCAGATATATGGCATCTTGACTCACCGAATTTTTTTCATCGATACTACCGTTCTCCTGCAATGCTACAACCCTTTAATGAGATATTTGAAACGTCTATTTTCAAACTATAGATTCATTAAACATAATACTATAAGGAGGATGTCGAGTGCTCAAGAAGTGAAGTCAATTAGTGAAGGCTTAAGCAAGTTGGGCTTAACACAACCTGAGAGTTTAAAAGACTCATACCCAGAAGCCAACGTAACTGATGTATTGAGAAACTATATTACTAATGAATTACACAGAATATCCAACGTAGACAGGGAACTTATTTTTGTGTCGTTAGACTCACCAAACACCTTAGACAAAGGTGATTTGATCATTCCAATTCCAAGATTGAGATTGAAGGGTATTAATCCAAAGGAAAAGGCTGCTGAATGGTGCGAAAGCTTTGAAAAAGGCAAATATTTGTCAGAAGTTAGGGCCGAAGGTCCATTCCTCCAGTTCTTCTTTAGTAAAGAATTGTTATTTAACTTGGTTATTAAGGACACCTTAGTTAGAACCGATAATTACGGTTCATTACCAATTGGTCTTAACAAGAAAGCAGTTATTGAATTTTCATCTCCTAACATTGCCAAACCATTCCATGCTGGTCATTTGAGATCTACGATTATTGGAGGTTTCTTAGCTAATTTGTATGAAAAAGGTGGATGGGACGTTACCAGAATTAACTACTTAGGTGATTGGGGTAAACAATTTGGTTTGTTAGCAGTTGGTTTTGAAAAATATGGTTCTGAAGAAAGCTTAGCAAAGGACCCAATCAACCACTTATTCGAAGTTTATGTCAAGGTTAACAGAGATGTCACCGACGAAGGTGAAGATGCTGTTGACGGTACAAATGATAAAGCAAGGGCTTATTTCAAGAGAATGGAAGACGGTGATGAAGAAGCTTTAAAGATTTGGAAGAGATTCAGAGAATTATCCATTCATAAGTATATTGACACTTACGCTCGTCTTAATATTAAATACGATGTTTATTCTGGTGAGTCTCAAGTTTCGAAGGAAAGTATGAAAGCAGCCACGGATATGTTCGATAAGAAGGGATTACTTCACGAGGACAGAGGTGCAAAATTAATTGATTTAACTAAATTCAACAAAAAGTTGGGTAAATGTTTAGTTGAGAAATCTGACGGTACCTCTTTATACTTAACTCGTGATGTTGGTGAAGCTGTCAAGCGTTACAACACGTATAAGTTTGACAAGATGATTTATGTTATCGCTTCGCAACAAGATTTGCATGTTGCCCAATTCTTTGAAATCTTAAAACAAATGGGATTTGAATGGGCTAAAAACTTGGAACATGTCAATTTTGGTATGGTTCAAGGTATGTCTACTAGAAAGGGTACTGTCGTCTTCTTAGATAATATTTTAGAGGAAACTAAAGACAAAATGCATGAAGTCATGAAGAAGAATGAAACCAAATATGCTCAAATTGAAAACCCTGACGTGATTGCTGACTTAGTCGGTATTTCTGCAGTTATGATTCAAGACATGCAATCTAAACGTATCAACAACTACGAATTCAAATGGGATAGAATGACTTCCTTTGAAGGTGACACTGGTCCATATTTACAATATGCCCACTCGCGTTTGAGATCTGTTCAAAGAAAATCCAACATCTCCGAAGAAGAATTGTTACATGCAAATTATGATTTATTGACTGAACCATGCGCAGAGAACTTGATCAGAACCCTTGCTCAATATCCTGACATCATAAAGAAAGCATTGAAGACCCATGAGCCATCTACTATTGTTACATACTTATTCAACTTGACTCATATTGTCTCTCAATGTTACGATATTTTATGGGTTGCCGGTCAAGAGAAAGACTTAGCCGTTGCTAGATTGGCTTTGTACGCTTCAGCTAGACAAGTTTTACATAATGGTATGACTTTGTTAGGTTTGACTCCTGTTGATAGAATGTAAGAGTGTATTTGTATTTATACATGTATTTATTCATGTATTTATTCATCTTAATTACGTGTTTATATAGTTTGATAAATAAATTATTCATATCGAATTTTTGGTACAATGCGTGTGAAGAAAAAAAAATTATTGATAGAGTTGATATTTATTATATTTTATACATACCTATAACAAACTACTATCATTTCAATACTGTTATATGGTACTAGACTTAGGCAGAATCAGTAAGCTACTCGGAATACGTTATTGAGTATGAGTGGTATTGGCAATCAAGCAGTTTTGTCAGATGAAGAATATACTGATACAATAGGATGTCTAAATCGATTAAAGGTACCTCAGATAAAGGATATTGCAAGATGCCTTTCGTTGCCACTTTCAGGAAAAAAGCAAGATCTCATTGATCGAGTAGTAGGCTATTTGGAACAAGGTAAGAGATTCGACGATAATGTGAGGTTACTCGCCGTCAGAACAATTGTACTTAAAGTAAGAAATAATGATCCTATTCCCAACTTCACAGCATTGTATGATGCTCTAAGGACTGGTGCATACAACTTCGTCGAAGGCGTAAGTCAGTATTCTAATTATAAAAAGCAATCATCATCTTCTGCATCACAGAATAAATCTAAGACTGAATCGTATCCTTACAAAGGGCACGTATTGTACTTTAAAGAAAGCCCGTTCTATAATTTGAAACGGCTAGTTCATGGTAGTCCCCAAATAGCCATACCTAGTAAGGTCAAGGCTATTTGCAGGTATCAGTTTATTTTGAATGAAGAAGAGAATAAATTATTTCAACTTTCAGGTGAAAAAATAAGGTTTTACCTTCTTTGTGGTGTATCTAATAGCTCTACAGCGTCCACTTCTTCAGCACTTTTACAATTTCCCATACCAATAGAGATCCATGTAAACGGAACGCATATTAAAGAAAACGTTCGAGGAATCAAAGGTAAACCAGGAACAGCGAGACCTGCAAATATAACGCCTTACATTTTACCTGATCAACAGTTAAATAAAATTGAAATGGCATATGCTGGAACAACAGAAACGTTCCTTCTTTACTTATATATTGTGGAATATATTTCTTGTGAAGAAATCATCCAAACTATTGTACAGCAACCTCATATTCACAAGAATTCTACTATCTTGGATATTAAAAAAGAATACTCTAATGACGATGGTGAAGACGATGACATTATTGTTTCTACCTCATCAATATCTTTAAAATGCCCTTTGACATACGCTAGGATGAAATACCCCACAAAATCAATATATTGTCAACATATTCAATGCTTTGATGGCTTATCGTATCTTCAATTACAAGAACAGGTACCTAGTTGGATATGCCCTGTATGTTCAAACAAAATTGATATTTCTCATTTAGCTATTTCAGATTATTATTGTGATATTTTAGAAAATACTAATCATGAAATCGAGAACGTTACGATCAATGATGATGGAACGTGGGAAGCTATAAGTGAAGCATCGAACAATAGCAACGTTAGTGGAAATAATAATAATAATACTAGTAATAAAAGCAATAATCTAAAAGGTAATGAAGACTCCTACAATGAAAGTATACTGACTCAAATAAAACATAGTCCCCTGTCTAGAGTTTATTCAGAAGAGGCAACACAACGCACACCAAGTGCACAGCCCGAAGTAATTGAGGTTATATCTATTGATAGTGATTCAGATGATGATGTGGATATGAATGAACCAACTAAATCTTATGTACCTAGTGGAATAGCAGCAGAAATGCTTACCCTACTGGATGCAAAGAGGGCGAAACAACAAAATATACAACGTTCTGAGGTAATTCATAACCTGTCCTCAGTCAGGAGTGATACCAATAATCATACTATGAATCATCGTACTATTGAAAATAGTATAAATCGTCCTAGCACTAACAACGTTAATGTAAGTTTGCCACCTATAGCTCAACAAGTCACTGCTAACAACGATGAACATATTGTGACTCAAAATCAAGATAGTCCTGTCAGTACAGGAAACACACCAACTTTAGCTGGATCTAATAATTATCATTCTGAAATTGCAGCAAAGAAATCTACAGTCGCTCAGGATGCCTCTAAAGATAAATCTAATTCAAACATATCTAATGAACAGAATCAATATGGAGCAATGAATCAGTATAACCCGGTTAATGATACGAATTTGCAACAAATGGTCACAAATAACACAAGCTTATTAAATTCTATAAACAGCAATAAAGAGGATATTTCAGCTCGAAATAATTCCAGCTCGGACCCGAATATTAACGAGCTGTTACTTACACATTCATCAACACCGCAAAGTCATCATTCAATTAGAGCTTCACTGCATAACAGACAACTCGTGGATGACCAACTTAAAAATACCTCTTCGAGACCTGGTGACGAACGTATGAGCTTGGAACGAATTTATGGGATGCCTGTAAATTCTACAAATAATAGGACTATAGAAGATCAAAGAAAACAAGCCAATATCAATCCGATATCTTCAACTCCTGAACTTACTTCTCTAACACGATCTGTGCCATTATTAGATGAGCAGCCGCAAGTTCAAGTTACTTCAAACTCAAGAAGTATATCTGCTCCATTACCTTTTCTTCTGAGAGCAAATGAACCAAATGTGAGAGACAACAATGAAAAATATGGTGATTTACCCATATTATCAGGAACAAAACTCAGACCGTTAAAAAAACTCCCGATGGATGATAATTCTAATAATCCTGGGATTCTTCCTAACATTCACCAACTCGAGAGTCAGCTAAAGGTTCGAAATCACGATAATAGACAGCCATATCAGTTACCATCTCAAATCCCTAACCAAGCAATCGATCAAAGATCACCAGTATCAAACGTATATGATGCCACCCGAGAAACTAGTAAACATAGCCGACCTTTGGCTACTAGCATATCAATGACTCAAAATTCATCTCGCCCATCACCCCTGGTGTTCTATGGTAGAGACTCGCTTGGTGATATCTATCATTCACATAATTCTTCCCCACGAGATGCAAGTCACCAAACGAGGAGTGTCAACTTGAGTGATTATCAAATAAACCAAACCCACAAATCTCGGCACCTGTCACCAGCAACATCGTATGACCTAGATACCAGTGAAGGACACCCAATTCAAAACCAGAATCAACGCTCATACAATGTGAAAGAAACATCTCATATCGAAACTCCAAACGACGCTAATCAGAACAGAGCTTCAAATTTTAACGGAACTGAAAATGGGCCTAATCACGATCGTATCCATTCTTCAGAAGGAAGATACATCTCGGGCTCTTCTGAGCCTAATTCATTAAGGTACTCTCGCTCAGCTTTTGATCTAGCAAATAAGAATCATCCCCAAGCTGAGAATCCAGACAAAGAGGAAGGCATAGTTGGATTACTAGGAATTGTTCTCAGTGAAGATTCTATGCATATGAATCAACCATCAACTCAACCACCTCCGTCACAGAGAAGTGATTTAACTCCTCTTAAGGGAAAGATCGATAATATGCGACTTGGTTCTGATAAAAAAAGAAGCTTGTCAGGTTCTAGTACAGGTAGAACCTGGAATAAAAAAATGAATCCAGATCATGAAGGATCAAGACAGGTAGAAGTTAGTAATCATGACTCAACTCCATCGAAACCAGTATATGATGCGTTAAATAATCAACAGTTGCATGGTTAATTAAATTTGTACAAAGGAAACGCAAAAATATAGAGTCATTTATATATTTATAATTTAAATCGTAATAGGTTTTATCGGCTATGTATAACATAAGTCTCATAGATAATGTATCATTTTAATTAATTAAGCGATTTAATAATACAGGGGTTTTCAAGAATAGTAAAATAGTTAAGAAGCATGTCTAAATCACATTGGACTTGGGCCCAAATAATCTTCTTTAATACTACCAATAGCATAGATTTCATTCACATCGGTTCTGGTACCAACAATCTTTAATCTCACCCTTGAACCCTTTTCAATATTTTCGTCTGGACTAACGTATGCTGGAGGATTAGCGGAAGGATTGAATTTCATGTCCGATGGAATTAAGTGGGTACTTACAAATACTGATAATGGTCCGACATCAGCAAAGAATCCCATTTTATTCACTGTTGTAACAACAGCATCTACTACTTCTCCCTTAAATGGCTTCCAAACAACAGCCCTATATTTCACTTCAAATTCAGCCACCCCTGAACCTGGTATAACCCTACCCTTTCCAACGTCAATGTTCATACAATCTAAAACACACACTATGTAACCAAATTGACCTGTACATGTCCCTTCCACGTCACTCAATAATTTGTCTCTTAAATATTGGTCCATTTGCGGACCGAAATATGACGGATGTAAAGTTAAATTCAATGATAAATCCTTTAAGAAAAACATTCTGGAATTTATCTTAGATTATGCAATTGATGTTGAGCTTGTGAATATGCGCCTGGATCTGAATTCGATGATACTTCTAGGAATGAATTTAATAAACCACGAGAAAAGAAAAATGATGAGTTTAATTTAAATTAATAATTATACAATGCTTTATTCACTAAGCTTTATATTATATTTCATCTATTCTTACTTTCGATGAAAGTTGGTTGTTGAAAAATCAACATTAGCGCGACATTTGGTGACAAAACTTTTTGCGACATTTGCCGAAGATTCTAACCAAATTTTTCAGTATAGGAAGTGATTTTTAACCTACTTATAACAGACAGTCATTCTATACTAACAAGCAAAATGTCACAAAGAATTGGTAATTCAGCTGTCGCTTTATCTAAAGTATGGCATCACGTTGATGTTGCTGCTGATGAAAGAACATTAGGTCGTCTAGCATCAAGCATAGCATTAACATTACAAGGAAAACATAAGCCAACTTTCTCGCCAAACAGAGACCATGGAGACTACGTTGTCGTCACAAACTGTGCACATTTGAAAGTGACTGGTAATAAATTGCAAGACAAGACATACTGGTCTCACACCACCCGTCCCGGTTCGTTGAAATTAGTGCCTATGGAGAAAATGATCGCTAACAAAGGTTACGGAGAAGTATTGAGAAGAGCAGTGAAAGGGATGATTCCAAAGAACAAATTGAGACTTATTAGAATGGATAGATTGAAAATCTACGATGGAGATGAACATCCATATAAACAAAACTTGATAGCATACGCCGATGAAATGAAGGAAATGAGAAGTAAATTGGCTGAATTAAATAGAAAAGAAAAGGCCATGCAAGAACTTCGTACAAAATATTTGGAAAGTTAATTCTCTGTACATTAAGACTTTCTTTTCTTTAAATAATTCTGCTTAATGGTGTAAATATTTGGGATTTTGTAAATAATTTAAATTGAATAGTATATCATATCGCGATCTGTAAAGTATATACTAAGATAGTTAAAAAGTCAGATTTATTTTTAATTATATAATGTATATATACTACAACTATTAATGTACCCCCAGGGTTTTTTTTTAGTTTTTTACTTATGTTACTTATTCTTTAAATAAAATAATGGATAATTGCTTCTATATTTAAATTATTCCAATGTTCTTGCAATTAGACACGGATTGACACTCCTGATCTTTCTGTGTACAACCTAGGAGAAATATTCATTGCCATTAATTCTTGGAATAACAACTTGGCTGCATATGGTATATGAATTTGGTAAATATTTGTCTTATTCTTACAGGAACGACATTCGAATTGATTCTTCTTTAAATTAGCAATGACAGACATCAAACCACAAATTCCACATACATGAACTCTGAAGGCATCAGAAGCTTCCATTAATCTTTCTTTCAAGAAACCTGCTGCACCATGAGCAATCATACAATCTCTTTCCATTTCCCCGAAACGTAAACCACCATCTCTTGATCTACCTTCAACAGGTTGTCTTGTTAAAACTTGAACTGGACCTCTAGCCCTAGCATGAATCTTGTCATCGACCATATGTCTTAATCTTTGGTAATATGTAGGACCGAAGAATACTTGAGCCATTAACTTCTTACCTGTATGACCGTTATACATAACTTCAAATCCTCTTGATTGATAGCCATGTTCTCTCAACAACTTAGAAACCGCCTCAGCAGTAACATCTGTGAAAGGTGATGCATCACCTTCAAGCCCAGATAATGATGAAACTTTGGATAATAAACACTCAATTAAATGGGCGACTGTCATACGGGATGGAATGGCATGGGGATTGATAATCAAATCGGGAACAATACCTTGAGAAGTAAATGGCATATCTTCATGTCTATACGTAACACCAATAGTACCCTTTTGACCGTGTCTAGAGGCGAATTTATCACCAATTTGTGGAATCTTTGTAGTTCTCATTCTAACCTTAACGAATTTGGCACCATCACCATTAGTAGTCAAAAGAACTTGATCAACAATACCAGATTCTGTACTTCTTAAAGGTGTTGAAGCATCTCTCTTCGTATGATATTGAGTTCTTTGACCTAATTCTTCAGTATCAGGTGGGATTGGAGTTGTCTTACCGATAATAATGTCTTCACCACTTACCCTCACACCAGGAGCGATTAAACCATCGTCATCTAATTTCTCATAAGTACCATGTCTTAATCTCAAAGTATCCGATCTTGTTGGCTTTTCAAAAGTTTCTAAAGCTTTCATTCCTTGCCTCTTTTCTAAGTCCATATAAGATCTAAAGAAAAGGGATCTGAATAAACCTCTGTCAATTGATGACTGGTTCATAATCATCGAATCTTCTTGATTATAACCAGAGTAACATGCAATAGCAACAATCGCATTTTGACCAGCTGGCAATTCACGGAACTTCAAATATTCCATAGATCTCGTGGTAGCCAATGGCTTTTGTGGATAGTATAAGATATTTGCCATAGTATCCATTCTCACTGCATAATTAGTTAAGAAAACACCCATAGCTTGCTTACCCATAGCGGATTGATAAGTATTACGAGGAGATTGATTATGATCTGGGAATGGAATAATAGAGGCCGCAACTCCTAGAATCATTGAAGGATGGATTTCACAATGTGTAAATGTATGCAATCCTAGAGTAGGCTTAATTCTCTTCGCAGGATCAACTTCTTGCTCTTCAAGTTGTATATCCTTCTGTTCTGATTCCGTTAAAGTACTTCTGCTTGTATCCAAATCTTCTGGAGTCATCGCAATCATGATTGTTTCTTCTTCTTCTGCATCAACATATTCTACAATACCGTCATTGACTAATGATGACCAAGAATAACTCAAACTCTCTGGGTCGTCGCCGTAATCATCATATTCGGCATTAATTAATTTATGTACATGCTCTTTCTTTAATTTTAATTCACCCTTGGTTTCAGATTCTGGGTCATCATCGACAATAAATAATGGACGGTAAACACGACCAGCATCAGTAAAAATCTTAAATTCTTTCTCTCTTATATCTCTAATAATAGAAACTTCGGGGGAGATATCACCTCTTCTTCTTAAATTACGCATAGTATCAACCAAATGAGCAGGCTCTCTATGAGTACCAACCCAAACACCATTGACGAAAACTCTAGTTGAATCTGGAGAGTTCGATGGTACATAATCTTCCAAAGGCTCCATACCCCATTCTTCTAAGAAATACAATATTGGTTCTGATGGAGTACCAACAGATATACAAGACATTAAGGACAAATTTTTAACCAAACCACACGCTTGACCTTCTGGAGTTTCTGCTGGGCAGACAAGACCCCAGTGAGTGTTATGCAACTGTCTAGGCTTAGCGATTTTACCATCACGACCAATAGGAGTATTAGTTCTTCTTAAATGTGATAAAGTAGAAGAATATGTATAACGATTCAAAACTTGAGAAACACCCGCACGAGAGCTCATAGCCTTCTTTTGTTCACCCCAGTTACCTGTTGCTAAGGAATAACGCAAACCATCTGTAATAGTTTGTGATTTCACAGCCAATGTCAAGTTAAATTCTTTGTCATTTTCGACACATCTTTGCATATAGTTATAGATATCCTTTGTCAATTTTTTAAATAAAATACGGAACAAGTTGGCTAATAAAGGACCAGCTAAATCTAATCTCTTCTTACCGAAATGATCTCTGTCATCTGGTTCTTTTCTTTCCAAGGCACATAACAATAATCTGTTAACCATGTAACCTAAAAAGAAGGCCTTTCTTGTTTCAAAACCTTCTTCTTGAGTAATATTAGGTAATAATTCTTTTTGTAAAATGTCTTTAGCATATTGAATACGTTTTTCTCTCCTTATACCCAAAACACCTCTTCTACCAATAAAATCAAGAGCCACTTCACGTTCTTGGATTACAAACCCTTCTTCCACACACGGCTTTAACATTTCCAACATTTGCCAATCATTTGCATCGTAACAAATATGTTCCAAAATATCACCATCAGGGACCACACCCAAGGCTCTAAAAACAATAACAATTGGAATATCTTCCTTGATATACGGCAAAGTGGCCTTAATGGTCCTTCCAGACGCACCCTTGTCATCTCTACCGTACAATTTAATTTGCATTGAAGAAATTAAACGAGAACCCTTTTCGATTGCAGATCTGATTTCTGCGATGTGAGAAATTGGTGATGGAGCTGCTTTCTTGAAAACTTGAACAATGTTGGCAGCACTTCTTTCCTGGGCAATTAAAACCTTTTCAGAACCGTTAATGACGAAATACCCACCCATATCGTAAGGACATTCTTTTAATTCATAAAATTCATGTTCTCCTAATCCACGCAACATACAGAACTTGGATCTCAACATGATAGGCACCTTACCCAAGTAAACCTTTGTCTGTGGACCTTCATCCTCGATCTTTTCTTCCACCCATTCCAACTCATTGTCTACCCTATTGTTATCATCGGACTTGAGTACCTTCTTGGTCATATCTACGTACAAAGGTGATGAATAAGTCAAGTTACGCAATCTGGCTTCTTGTGGGAACATTGGGTGTGTCGTACCATCCCCTTCCGTTTGGGTAGGTTTCGAAATATAAATCTTTCCAAATGTAATCTCATAACGTCTATTTTCATGATCATCTTCAGACGTATGCTGTGCCGGTTGATCCAAAATCAAATGAGAGTCTTCCCAGACCAATTCCTGAATGGTTGTTTCAATGAATTCATCGAATGAATCAAGTTGTTGTGACACTAACCCTTTCTCTTGAAAAAACGACGAGATAACCGTCCAACAATTTTCTGGAGTAATACTCTCTGAATCATCGTCATACAAGTATGGATCCTCAACAGCCTGTTCCTGAGACATGATCTATGTAACTATTATAGAATCTTTACACAAGGATTGCTGATTAATCTAAGACTTAACTGTAGGTTTGCCTTTCATAATGTAGCGCCAGACTAGTTCAAAACAAAAAAAGTCAACGAGCGTTGTCACCAGCACACGACCGGATAAATTACACAAAAAGAAATTTTTCATATAGGTTCAAATCAATCTCTTGAAGCACAACACAGAATAAGTTGATCGTAGAAGATAACAACACCATGATGATGAGTAAAAAGATGGGAATTTTCTCATCTATATGGAATACTTCGAAGAGATCTATTCACTACAAGGAGAATCCAAAAAAATATCCTAAAGTTAACGTAAATGATATAACGCTTGACAAACCAAGATATGGGTTTAGAAGAGAAAGAGAGCCGTTACTCTCTCAATCGGTAACAGATACGTTGTTTCCAAGCACAGAAATTAAGAAGAAATATGCTGAATCCGGAAAACCAATTCCTATAAAGTACAGATCAAACAGTGACTCGATTGCCAGAAGAAACTTTGAAAAATACCAAGAAGAAGTAGCCACAGGACAACCACATTTCAGGCTCGGAGAAAAGAAGATTTACTTACCAAAGGCCCGTATTTGCTTGTTGAGACCTAATGCAAAGCATACGCCATATCAAGCGAAATTTTTAGTACCAAGAAACTTCAATAAAATGGATTTGAGAGACTACTTGTGGCACGTTTATGGGTTGAGAGCATTGAATGTGACCGTTCAATTGTTACATGCTAAGTTTACTAGAGGTCCTGATGATCATGCCCGTTACAGAGGTCCACAATTCAAGAAAATGACAATTGATATGGAGGAGCCATTTATCTGGCCAGAATTACCTAGCTCTGTTGTCGAAAAGGCAAAACAGAATTACAATGATCAAATAGAAGCCATTGAGATGAAGACAGCCGTCGGATCTGATAAATTGAAACCAAGTAAAGCATTTAATGGTTTGTATAATAAGCCAGAATTACCAAATAGCTTTGTTCCTTCTAGAGCTAGAAAATTGGGTGAACAAAAGCTTAATTCTCAGAAAGAATACGAAGAATCAAAGAGTGATAAACACATACTTCAACACTACTTAGGATTATAACTGTATAAATTCAATTTCATGTATATAATATAAACTCCTACGATAACCAGCTATGGTATTGCTTATAAAAACATAACATGTGATATAGTTTACCATATTTATTGAAGAAGTAAATATAACGTATAAAATAAAAATATAAATAAATAACCTCCCAAGAAGAAAATCCAAATTAACACGAATACCTCAAATTAATTAATCATAAACGTAACCCTGGTGTACAACCAAGTATCTAATTATATCATTACCAAATCCACCCCTTTCTCTTTTCCATCTTCAGTTCACTTTTGATGTTTCCTGCATTATCTTGAACCTTTGGCTTATCAACAACATCATACTCTTCATATAAGACATTCACCGGAGTAGAGTCTGCTCCAGTCAGACCATCTGTATCCAATGGTATATCCTTTGCTTCGCTAGTTGCTTTATCTGAAAAGAAGTTGTTCACAAACAAATACGAACCAGTTGAATCAACCATCTTTGATTTTACCAAATCAAAGAAATTACTCTCAGGACGATCCTCACCAGACTTGTTCAAATTTAAATACTGTGTAATGTAGTGAATCAATTCGTACTGATTGAGATATCCTAAGATCGATGGCGAAATAAGCTTTGATAAGTCAATTCCTCCAAGCACCTTGAATTCGCCATCTAACCAAGGCTTAATAAAATTGTAATAACATAAACCACACCCACTTTGCAGAAACTGTTCAAACTCCTTCTTTCGGGCTATAATGTTGTTGCTTCTCACGGTGTCACCAACAGGCCCAATTATCATTGGAGATACCAACCAAACCGATATCCCAAATCTTAGAAGCGAGTACATCGGAATGATATACCGCAATAAAAAAACGCTCTCAACAACGTTCAAAGAGGCATATACTATCCAATAAACCATCCACTTTTGTATCGATATTAAATGTCTTTGTAAACTTTCTTCACTATTTCCGGATCCATTAGTTGAGTCCCCCGGTTTCCTTAGCAATGCATTAATTGGAACCTGAAACCCTCCAATATTAACATTTGATAAAGCAATTTCATTTGCGACTTTGTTATAACTTTCGAAAGACTTATAAGATCCAAAAATTGGAAAAATCACTGACACTAAGCTACTGTAACCTGGAGTTAGTATTTTAGTCACATTTGTAACCCTTGGCTTTGTAATCCTTTTTCCAGAGTATACTTAAAATATACTTACTTTAAAATACTGAATAGCCCAAACATAATTCATTAGCTAGCAATTACTGGTATATATCTCTTTAGAAGACGTATATTTCTAAAGATAAACAAATTGTAATAGAAATAAGAAAAAGAATGATATATACGATCGATAAGAAAATGATCAAACCCGGTTATGTAACACTGAGCAATTATTTGATAATTGCAATCTTGATAAGAGATTCATTTAATGAAAGTTTTAATCTAATATAAAAAGACATATCAATACTATTCAAGAAAGTTAATATGCTTTTTAGGTTAGACCTACAACTAATAAGGTTTTATGCCTCAAGTGTTAAGAATCATAATGCTCTTTCTCCCTGGATTAATTATAAGAACTGATCTCTTTAAAAAGCCTAACGTATCTGTATTTAGATCTTGAAGATGAAGTGAAAGCATCAGAAAATCTTGTTCTAAAATTTTGGAGCATCAATACTAAAACCAAGCTTGTTCATGTAATTCAAGTTCCAATTCCAAGTAGTTATAGCATCTTTCTCATTCTGTGCTACTTTGGAAGCAGAGCTTTCGTAACCTCCTGTAACGTAGTATTTACCACTATCTTCTAACAGATTGACTGTTGGATCTAATGCAACTTTCAAAGTGGAAAGACTTCCTTCTTCAATGCGCACACCGATTAATGGAGATATGGTGTACATGGAAGCCGACGACAAATAACCTAGTATCGGCAATTTTTTCCAATAATTAAACAACTCTGTATCAAAAATAATTCCAGGATGAACAGAAGCACACAAGATATCAGGGTTTTCTCTACCTAATAAATTCATGAATTGTATCGACGCTAATTTAGCAGCTCCATAACGGTACCATGTATACAAAAAGTTGGGAAACCTGTTCAAGTTTTCGTCTGGTCGGAAATACCTATATGAAGCCCTATGACCCTCTGATGTAAGCTGGATGATTCTTGGTTGAATACTGCCTTTCAGAGCTACCTTCTTGATCAATGGCATCAACTTAAATGTCAACAAGAAATGGCTTGCAAAATTAACTTGATACTGAACTTCATATCCATCCTTTGTTTCTTCATATGGTACACCCATAATTCCAGCATTATTGATTAAGATATGTAATTCTGGCTCCTTCTTGCTAAATGAATCAGCAGCGGCTTCAACTGTTGATAAGTCTAACAAATCCAAATAAACATAGTCAAGAGAGCCTAATGATCTTGAATTTTGCTCTTCTTTAGTATATTCACTTACTCTCTTCTCGGCTTCACCTTTTATATCCTCGATAGCTTTGCGTACTTTGGATTCAGTTCTTCCTGCAATATAAACTACATACCCATGCAAGTAAAGATGTAAAATTGTAAACCAACCAATACCACTATTTCCACCTGTAATAAAGGCAACTCTGCGGTCAATTGTAGGGTTCAAGTAAGGAGCGGTGCTTGGATCAAAGTATTTCACCATATTTGCAATATATAAGTTAGTTTTTTTGAAATACAATCCATTAAAATAAAGAATAATTTAAAGTTATATGCGAGAAATTTATATGCGAAATTAAACTTGCTATTGCTGCATACTGCTAGGAACTAATCTTGGAGTAAGCTTAGGTCTAAATTTTTATGGAAGAGTAAACTATTTATCCGTTAAATGCTGAATTAAATCATCTAATATTGCAACTGTTTCTCTTGGGCTTGCAATCCATACAGTGCATGCACTTAGCCTTGCTTTAAAATCGTTTGCACCTAAACTTGCGAACTGATCACCAATATGTAAACTTTCACTCTTTAAAATTGGACAAATACTATGCTGATATCTTATATCCTTGCATAAGTATTTTTGAAGTGATTCGACTCCCAAGCTTTTGTCCCCAATATCAACCCAAACATCGGAACCTCCATTAAATGCGCACACTTTAATATCATCATCACTGGCCTTCTGAGTTGATACTGGTGTACTTGTATCCAGCTGATTGACTATTTCCATGGATATTGGCCTTTTGGACGTTCTTGCTAAAATCTCTTGTAGCTTTATAGAGCATGAAAGTACCATCTCCTCTAAGTATTCTCGCAAGATTCTATATCCTGGGTTAGGAATGATACCAATGGATCTTTCCTTTCTTATGATCGTAGTCTTATGCATTTCATCTAATTTGAACTTTCTCTGCAAATGTTGCAAATGTTTATCTGTCGTCAGCATAATATAATCAATCTTCAGCTTATCCCAGTTCATCATTATAGGCAAATACCACTCATCAGCTTCAATAAATTTTAAGTTTCCCAATTCATTATCATATCTGAACAAATAATTAGATTCACCACCCATAACAAGTAAGTTTTCTCTTTGATGATCAGTTAATTCAGTGGTAGTACGAATTCGATCTATCAATCCCTTCAACCTTGCATAATACTGAGGAACTCCCAGTTGGCCAGGATATCCGGCAGCTGTTACTACTCCAATGAATAAATCCATTGATAACAACTTGATTAACTTATCAATAACAGGCGCATCTGGCGTTAATGAACTTCCATCATCATATAATGTAACATCACCATCGAATGTAATCAATTTCAACCTGGATCCAGATTCACCACTATCTTTGTATATTTTGGCTAGTGCCAATACCTGAGCAGTATTCAATATAGTCCTCACATCATTGAACGATGGACTGACCAATCTCCTTTTAGATATCAGTCTTCGTGAATCTTCAACTAAGAACGCTTCGGACAAAGGTAATGGGGTAAAAAATCTTCCCACACTGGGGACTAATTTTCTTAATCTACTTGTGTCCACATACGTAGGGTTCTTTTCCTGCAACTTGTCGATAATGATAGCATGACGCACCAATCTTTCTACATCGGCAAAAATCTCTCCGTATCTCTTTTGGCATTCTAATGCAATTTCGTGCTCTCTTGATAAAAGATAATCTTCATATGCTTCCGGATCCTCGTAGTACTTGGTGAAATCGGTATCATAATTCTCCACATCGGCATGGAGCACAAATGGTACCGCCAACAAACCCTTAATCCACTCAATGAACTCATCCCTACGATGGCTCTTCAATGCATATTCAACTCTATATCTAGATGTCATAATTGTAAGTTCTAGTGCTTATTTCTGTAGAAGATAAGAAGTGAGCAATGTGGACTTTCAATGCGGTGCATAAATATGGCCCATGAGGCCAAAATGTGCAATTTACAAGTTTAAGACTATTATTCATACACTTCTATTATACAATTTCCTATTTATTTATTATCCAATAGATAATCTATATGCTTTTTTGAAACCTATTCTATCCTATTTTTCAACGATAGATAATTTAATCCTTTCATGAAAAATGATTAAAGTTGTTGTTGGTTTCTTCTTCTGTCACGTTCTTCAGAGATAGATAATTTGATACCCTTACCCTTTGGTAAAGAAATATGTGGCTTACCAGCTTCAGTACCAACGACGAAAACGTTAGTCAATCTGGTGACGAAAGTGTTTTCTAAGGAATCCTTGATGTGGACTAAATCGAAACCACCTTCGTGCTTTTCTCTGTGGGTGATAACACCAACTCTACCCATGTTACGACCACCAGTAACCATAACTAATCTACCAGTGTCGAAGCTGATGAAGTCAGTGATTTTACCGGTAGCTAAATCAACCTTGACGGAATCGTTAGCTCTGATCAATGGATCTGGGTATCTGATAGTTCTACCATCGTGGGTAACAACGTATGGAATACCTCTCTTACCTAATTGAACCTTCTTAACCTTAGCTAACTTGTAAGAAGCTTCTTCGGCGGTGATTCTGTGGACAGTGAATCTACCCTTGACGTCATAGATTAATCTGAAGTGTTCGTTGGTGGCTTCTAAAGTGATGACATCCATGAAACCGGCTGGGAAGGTAGCATCAGTTCTAACCTTTCCGTCAACCTTGACATGTTCTTGCATCAAAATAGCCTTGACTTCTCTACCGTTTAAGGCATACTTAAGTCTGTTTCTCAAGAAAATAACTAATGGTAAAGATTCTCTCAATTTGTGAGGACCGGCAGATGGTCTTGGTGCGTAAGTACCAGACAACTTGTCCAACATCCAGTGGGATGGGGCTGCTAATCTCTTTAAGTGCTTCTTTCTATAAAATAGTTAGTATGTCATTCAATAACGACACATGAATAAACTTAGGGTGACATGACTAATCGATAGACTTGACATTCAGACCCTGCTACGGATTCAAACTACACAATCCCCATCATAAATTGATGAAAATTTGCGAGCAATTTCCTTCACCAAAGCAAGTAAAGTAGAACCGTAACCGGTATGAATGTCAACTCTAACGAATTATCATGACAAGGCTCCCTTCCGAATCTTCAAAGAAGATTGGTGACCGTTAATACCATTGCACAGTTCAGTAAAAACTTTCATTGCGAAATAGTATCGGTATAGATTCAAGTGACCTTGCGGTACACTTGTTGCCTTTCCCAAGTCTTAATACTCATGAGAATTAAGATGGATTTAGACTTACGGGCCTCTTGCCATTTTTGATAATTTGTTATAAGTTAATTTAATAAGAAAGAAACAAGAAAAACTGAAAAATAACCCTTCTATATATATAAAAGTTTTCAGTATCGCGAAAGTGAAAAATTTTTACAACAGGTGTTTGGATGTTAACAAATAGCCAGTCACTTAATTAGGGCTAAACCCACTCATACTAGATGCAGAATGACAGAATTATTCGAATAGTCGAATACGAGATATTATCAAAAGGTGGAGAAAGAGTGATGTTAGTAGTAATCCAGCGTATGAATGTAGACCAAAACTGGGGTAATTGAAAGATTTAAATGGATTAATGAGAAATTGAACCCACATTTTGAATTGGAGAAAGGAACAATAAGCATATGTATTGATGACAATTTGTACTATTAACTATAAACGCACATAACTAAAATTGCTCAACCTAGATTGCAGAGATCAAACTTCCAGTCAGAATTGAGTGAATGCAGGCTTATGTTTCTCGTAGGACTGAAAGTATGAATCATTAGTAAAACAGCCAATGGAATAGGTGATACCAACGTTGTAGACTGCCCTTTGTCACTAAGTATTGAGCTGTAAGATCTGCTAGGTTCTAGCAGTCATTATATAACAGTAAGCGCAAGCTTGCCGCAATAGTAGCGTATAAATTAGAAGACAGTGTTCTTAGGGTCTTCGTTGCCCTGGGATCCAAGAGCAGCACTGATATGAGGTTCAGTCGAAACATCACCACCACCGCGATGCGATTCGGGTCCGTGAATGGCCAGTTTCTCTTGTCTGGCCTTTCTGGTCTCTTTTTCAACTTCCGTACCTGTCATGACTTTCGCCCAGTCAATGTAAAGGGAATAAGGTCCGTATTGTTTATCCAACAAGCCAATTCCAATGGTCTTCACCTCTGACTTGTTCAACTCACCTCCATCTTGGATAACTCCCCAGTTGGTCATGACAAAATCGTTCAATGGTATAACCACTGTTTCCCATTCGCCAGGATGATGCAAAAATAACCGGTGCTGAAACAAATCAGTCACCAATGGTGTGTTAGCTTGGATGTTCACAAGGTACTTTCTTCTGTCTCCCTTAACTCTCATTACCAATGCCTGGTACTGCGACCAGTCCCAGTAACTGTTTCCAGAGAGCCACGAATCCTTCTGATCCCGGGTTCTAAACATAGCGTATCCGGATCTTGTGGCTTCAGGGTGGTCCTTTGGCACATCCAAATTCAAATATCCGTAAAAATGGCCCGCTTTTGAAACCGGATCGACATTGAAATTTACCGAAGAAAATCCTCCCATTTCTTGGTCACATCTAGTCATGATGGAATCTAAAGATGCTTGTGCATTGTTTTTAAAGTCCAATACCGTCAGCACGGTTTTAGTGAGATCAGCAGGTTTATTAAAAAGACGACTGAATGTGGAGTTCAATCCCAAAGTTCTTAATGACATTTATATTGCTTGTGTAGAATTGACGATTGTAATGTATTATTGGGAGTGTTTGCTTGAATATATATATGAACTTGTAATTGTACCTATTCCCAATACAATTAATAATCAATTAGTCTAAATTATCTAAAGTAAATATTTTCCGGCTAATCTCCCCTTTTATAGTAATATATCTACTGGAAGATAGAGCATCGCCTAATCAGTGAAATTTCCCACCACTTATATAATTACACAAAACCACCCCTCTGTAGTACGATTAAACCAAATGTATAGGCCCAATCCCGTATCATGTACAAATCACATCATCATCAATAGACTGGCATGAGATTTGTGTGGTACGGAATCGGAGTAGTACTACGATTGCCATCAATCTAGCGAGTGGGGCCGCCACTGCACCGTATATTTCAATTGTCTTGCTATCGTACTACATACTGCGGCCCCCAACTGATAAGATAAAGATGCAACCCAACCTTATTAATAAGCTCTTAAGAAAAAGGGGTGCATATTATTTGAGACTTCCAGTGGAAGGAATTTGTGGAGAGTTCCTTATCATGCTCGTTTTAAGTGACGCCATCGCATAGGGGTGACTTAGCACGATGGTCATTCAAATGATTAGAGGAGAATATCCTATGATTCAGTGAAGAAGAAAAACTATTGGTCTATATGCATATGGAAGCAGCTAGTTATCAAGACCCAGAAGTTGGAGAGATTGAAGAACAGTGGAAGTAAAATTGTAAATTATAGCAATTGTAAGGCATGTAGGATTTAACAAAAAGTGGGTACTTTTGGTGAGGGTATGAAAAATCAGCAAAATTTGACAAAATTAGCGAAAACTCTCCAGATTCTGCTTAACTTCACTACACTACAAAGACACAGACAATGCAGTTCGATCAGACGTAACAAAATTGTATCACACCCTATTGTGCTCTAAACGAAGTCACAATCAGGATAAAAGTTAGAAGCAATGGGGGTGATGTTTCTCCACAAAAAAAGTATAACACTTAGGACCTACAAGTCCGTTGCAATTGATTAGACTACAAAGGTGGTTCCAGACGCTAGGAGTGCTTGCTTGAAGCAGGGATGACAAATAGACATTGTTCCCGCATATGTGTGGAATGGAAGGTTGCGTAGACGGCCACAAGTTTAAAAAGTGGAGCTACACTAGGTGCTAGTCGAGAACGACGGAGATGTCGGAGGACTCGGGGATTGCCGCGTGTTCCCAACCCGTAATAGATACACAAAAAAACCATAGTGACACAAATGAAAAAAAAATGATTTCCGATACCGGGAGTCGAACCCGGGTCTGCTCGGTGAAAGCGAACCGTGCTAGCCGTTACACTATATCGGATAATTCGTTGAAGGAACTCATAGTTGAGTGAATATATGGACTATATCATGGTACGTACGTACCCATGGTCATCGAAGCCTGCACCCTGCACGATGCACGGTTCAAAACATAGCAAAACCGAGGACCCAGCCATCGACTGTAACCAGTGATTGTCTCGAAGAGTCTTCAAAATCGTAAAGGATTCTAAATACTCCAACAATCTTGTAACAATACCTACAAGTACATGGTACTCTCTGTGTGCTAGTAATGGTTGTAGGGGATACCTACTACGAATTCTGGTGATGACCTGGCTTGGAAACGTGATCATCATGACGAATTTGGAAAGAGAGCAAAAATTCGCAATCATCTCACATGGAACACAATAAGCCCTTTACAGCCGTTTATTATGAAGTTTAACTGGTCCTAAAGGTGAAATTCGGAAGATATTTTTTTACTCTTTAATAAGTTTATTCTGTTTATTGAATATAGGTTATTTAATTGAACTATAATAATGAGTAACAATAATTACCCACCTCCTCCAAACCCCCCTAATTACCAAGGGCAGGAACAGGTGCACAATGTTCAACTAGACTTGGAAAACAACCAGGAGAAATATTATGCAGAACAACCACAACCATCACAACAATTTGAGGACTCATTTAAGATTGATAAGCCTAAATGGAACGATTGGCCTTTTGCTGTATTCTTTTTGTTGACTGTGGCCGGATTTATTGCCATTGCTGGGATTACTTTGAATGCATTGAAGAAGACCTATGGGTTGCAGGGGTCATCAATTTACAATTCCGCTAACACATTTACTTTGAACACTAATACAATTATTTTGTTCGGATTCATTATCGTTGTTGGTGTTGTTTTGTCGGCATTGATTATTGTGTATGCCAGAATGGCACCAAGGATTTTCATTACCACCGGGTTAATTTTGAATATTATTCTTGGATTGGGTACATGTATCTACTATTTTGTGTCCCATTACTACTCTGCTGCCATTGTGTTCTTAGTGTTTACGTTGTTTACGGCCTGGTGCTACTGGTCTTGTAGACATAGAATTCCTTTCAGTGCTACAGTATTGGAAATTACTATTGATGTGATGAGACGTTACCCATCGACTTTGATAACGTCACTCATTGGTATCATTGTGTCGGGATTATTCAGTACGTTGTTTTCGGTAGTAATTGTCGCTACATACGTCAAATACGACCCAGACTCAGAAGGATGTAGTGTAGCTGGAGGAGGATGTACCAAGTCCAAATTGATTGGTGTATTGGTATTTGTATTTTTCGCCGGTTATTACATTTCTGAAGTTATCAGGAACATTATTCACGTATGTATTGCAGGTATCTACGGTACTTGGTACTATTTGGCCAATTCTGACCAGGGTGAACCTAAGCACCCAGCTTTGGGAGCATTCAAGAGAGCAATGACTTATTGTTTTGGCTCAATTTGTTTTGGTTCATTAATCGTGTCTTTAATTCAATTGTTAAGATCATTTATTCAAATTTTGAAGCAAAACGCTTTTGGCTCTGGGGACTACTGTGCTGGATGCGGTTTCTTGATTTTGGATTTTATTATTGGCATCATTGACTGGATGGTCCGTTATTTCAACCATTATGCTTACTGTTACGTTGCGTTATATGGTAAATCTTACATTAGATCTGCTAGAGATACTTTTGACTTGATAAGATTCAAGGGTATGGACGCATTGATCAACGATTGTTTTATCAACACTTCATTGAGTTTATACTCCTTGTTTGTCGGTTATATTGTTGCTTTACTCGCATATTTCTACTTGAAGTTCACGGACCCATCTTACAACTCTGACGGTACTTTCTATGCCCCAGTTGTCGCCTTCTCTTTCTTAATTTCGGGTCAAATTACTCGTATTGCTTTAACTGTTATCGAATCTGGTGTCTCGACTTTCTTTGTTGCCTTAGCTAAGGATCCAGAAGTATTCCAGATGACCAATAGAGACAGATTTGATGAAGTTTTCAGAAACTACCCACAAGTGTTACAAAAAATTACTTCAGATCACTAAGTCAACTATTCCTTTATCTTAATCATTTTCTTATTGTTAGACATTTATTTAATTCATTTAATTATAATTGATGTAGTGCGCGAACTTCGAAATTTATCTGAATATATCAATTCCACTATCATTTTGGGGAGATAATCATCCTAAAATACCCATTTAATAATGTTGACATTAGCTATAGGAGATATATACATTCCTGATAGGGCTTTTGAGCTTCCTCAAAAGTTTCGTAAATTGCTTTGTCCAAATCCCAATACAATTCCAACTAATAATAAACTTTCGAAAGTTCTATGCTTAGGGAACGTAATTAACTCATATGACACATTAAAATTCCTATATGACTTATCTCCATCATTTAATATGGTAAGGGGCGAGTTTGATAGTCCACAGATATTATCACAGCAAATTGCATCATTAAATGGTAAGGAACCTCAAATCCCCACGTATAACATAATCCAGCACGACAACCTCAAGATTGGGTTCACAAATGGCTATTTAGTTGTTCCCAAGAATGATCCTCTCGCTTTACTGACATTTGCGAGAGAAATAGATGTTGATATTTTGATCTGGGGTGGCACGCATAAAGTAGAAGCCTATACTTTGGATGGGAAGTTTTTTATAAATCCAGGAAGTGCTACAGGAGCATACAACTTTGACTGGCCTGAAAAGGAAGAAGCTAGTGAAGATGAAGGAGAAGGTCCCGAAGATTCTAAGGAGGAGAATCCTGAATCGTTAAAGGTCGAAAACAAAGAGAAAGAAACAGACAACACAATAAAAAAAAATGATGAAAATAATATCGATAAGAAGGATGAGACAGAGAATAATGAACTGGAAAATAAACAAGATATGAGCAAAGAAGTAAATGAATCTAAGGAAAAAGGCGATGCTGACTCAAAGGATGAGGAAGCTGAAACGAACAAGGAAGATTCTAAAGATGCAAGTGAAAATGATATAAACTTAATAGAAGAAGTAAAAGAGTTGACATCCGCTATTCCTTCGTTCTGCTTATTAGATACACATGATTCAACTTGTACATTGTATATTTACACATATTTTCATGGGGAAGTCAAGGTTGACAAAGTTACGTACCAAAAGGAATAAATTACACCTATATAATTCTATTACTATTATTGTCAAACATTACGCTTGCACAGAAGAATAATGTAGAACAAACTCTTTCTTAATCTTCTCCCAGTTATGTGGGTCAAAGAATATATACACACCCTTTTCAACATCCTGGCTAATAAGTACTGGCTCAACATTACTATCTTTAGTTAACCATACTTGTATGTCTTTATGATATCTCCAGTTTCTCGCTACTAACTCGCGTGCAGCATATTCCTGTAATGTGTCTCTAGGCTTCATGTAGAAAATGTAAAATAACGTTTCGTCGGAAAACGATTGTATCTTACTGTCACAAGGCTCTGGAAGTGGTATGATATTTTCTGAACGGATAGATTCCGGCAACGTGAAATAAGGCTCCACTTCCGATCTAGAGGTTTCTGCCCATGGAGATGGTAACTTCTTTAAAATTTGTGAGTCGGTCGATAAGTCCAATCCAAGTAAATTTATGTCTTGTCCTATCGCAAATACAGTTTGGTCTGTTTGTTCCATTTTCACGAGAGACAGTAGCCCATTCAATCCAAATCTATCCATATCATCACCAGACTCATGTACTGACGTATTCGGCGATAATCCAGGGGGTAAAATAGCTATTGTAACTTGTTAGTATTAGTGCTTGCTGAAGATATATAATTAACTACTTACGCATTATGCTTTGCTAATATGTTGTATTAATGTACCAAAATTTCCAATTTCAAACTAAGAAACACAAAGAATTGTAATAAACAAATGATATATTCGTCAACTAATATATTATGCCTTTTAAATAATTGCAAATCGGGTGTTTCAACCTTGATGTTTAGCTATATTCATTAACCTAATTGAACCTTCATGATATTGACGAGTCTACACGACTTAACTACGATCACGTGATCAAGGCATCTACTTTAAATCTCATCTCTATATAACGAAATATAGGTGTCAAGAAGACATAATACACCTTAGTTAAAGAAAAGATAATGTCCAGAAGAGAGTATCCGAATATAATAATCACTGGAACTCCAGGATGCGGAAAAAGTTCGCATGCAGCCAACTTGGTTTCGCAATTAAAAAGCCCATACAAGCATTTTTCCATCAGTGATATAGCAAAGGAACGTAAATGTATTGAAAGCTACGATGAAAGGTTAGACACATCTGTTGTGGACGAAGACAAATTGTTAGATTCATTAGAGCCAGATTTAGAGAAAGGAGGTATTTTAGTAGACTGGCATTGTTGTGACATTTTCCCTGAAAGATTGATTGATTTAGTGGTGGTTTTGAGAACCGACAACAAGATATTGTACGAAAGATTGAATAAGAGAGGATATAAAGAAAATAAGATCCAAGAAAACTTGGACTGTGAAATCATGGAGGTTATTTTGCAAGATGCGAGGGAATCTTATATTCCCGAAATCGTGATAGAGCTTACATCCAATTCAGCAGAAGAAATGGATGAAAATGTTGACCGATTAATTGCGTGGGCTGAAAATTGGAAGAAGGACCATCCTGATGGGGTGACAAACGAATTGGATCCTGAAGCTGCCGTTGAAGCTGGAGAGGAGTCTGCAGACGAAGAATCTGAAACTGAAGAAGAGGCAGAGGAGGAAAGCGAATAATTTCAATGAAATATAGTATTAATAAATGTAAATTCTAATTAGAATGTTTGGTATAGTATACAAATAAAAGAAAATAGCCCGGAATCGTATCCTGGGTTTTCTAGGGAACAGAATTAAAATAAGTGTAAGATTATTCTTCTAACGTAGAATAAAACCAACAATGCAGCTAAAACCATGATCGCATAATAACCCTTGGTTGCAGCGATATAAGCCCATTTTTTGGACATTCTGGCGATGTTGTGTTGTTCAATTTCAGAGACACATTTGGCATTTTGAGCAAATATGTACTTGGATTCTTCAATAATTTCAACCTTTTGTTCTTCGGTCAAGTTAGGTCTGGTAACAAGTTCGTAATCTCTTTTGTAAAGTAATCTGAACGCGTCTTCATCGGCCACGTCAAAGGTATAGAAGTTAGCTCCTAATCTGATAATATCTTCATGCTTCAAACCGTCCTTTTGTGGGAACAACCCAGTAGCTTTCGAGATAGACGACCTCATAATTCTACCCCCGGCAAATAATGCTAAGTACATCACGTGTAAGTATGCTAACAATAAGTATGGCTTCTCGGCCGTTACTGTCTTAATGTGTTCCACAAATTTAATCTGTTCACTCATGATAGGGTTTTCGAATTTTTCTCTTCTGTCGTCGTAGTAGAACATCAAATCTTGTTCACATTTGTCGGTTCTGGCCATTTCTGGTTTCCACACTTGCTTCAAAATGTCAGTCCATTCGTCGTTCTTTTCAAATTGACTCATCAAGCATCTTTCCACTGTAGCAAAGACGTGATAGAAACTCTGTAATCCCTGACGGTATATTCTTGCATCTCTGTATGCTAATGCCAACTTTAATGTTATCATCTTGTCGATCTTATTGTGTAATGCCTTGGTTTCGAGGTTTATTCTGTTAGCCAATGCTCCTACATCGGTAGGGGATGGCAATATTTCGTGTTGATTTAATTTGGTAGTAGCTCCGACTGTTTGAACTGCTGACATGTTTATTTTTATTTGTTGTTTCTTATCGATAAGCAAATATTTAATAAATGGGCAGCGATGTGTTCATTCTTATATGAATAGGCCAATTTTAGCGATATGTCCGTAGAGCGATATGTCCGAAATTGCGATTTCGGGCTCATCTTGGAGTTTGTGGAATGTTCTTCGCAGATATCGGCCTTGGGGTGTCGCGTCCAGAATATACGAGAAATGTTGCAGAGTGTATATTATAATGTACATGTAACGAAGAAAATGAGACGTTAGTGAAAACGGTAAGAAGAATGCTATCTAATCGAAGCAGAAAATCAAGACCTTCTTCCAGAAAGGCGCATTTTTGAAGCGCTGCTTGTTTTCAAGATTTTCTAATTCCAAGATTTCGGGGTCGTAGATGGTCCTGTCGGCGTCGATATCAATATCTTGTACCTTGATATAGAAGCTCCAGTTTCTGGTATAGAGCTTATGACCTACGTAAAAGACTAGTAATACGACTGCACCCAAGTAGTTCTGGAAGAATGAAAGGGCGTTAGGAGAGCCATCACCGCCAATAGGGAATAATGAGACCCAAAACTGACACACAAGAATTAAAATGTTGAGGATGAAGGAGATATAGGAGCCAATGGTACCGGTACTAGACACATAACCCAAGGAGCTCAACGGTATGTTGTTGTATTTTAAGGCTGCCCTGAATCTGATATGGCAGACATCGATACAGGCCCAGGTAAAGATAAAACTCAAAGCAGAGATAGACAACAACCAGGTGAAGACAGCCTCTTCATCCTCGTAAGTGGCAATGAATGCAAAAAGTGATGCAAATATGGTGACGATCCAACACCTTAACGGTCTACCGGCACGATCGATGTAATTGAGATACTTCGGGGCGTAACCTTGCTCGGCCAACGATTGCAATAACCGTGTAGATGAGTACATTGCAGCTGTAGCCACAGATGTGACCGACACCAAGATGACAGCATTAAATATATGAGGAATGACTTTCACTCCATGCATTTGTGCTGCAATGACATATGGGGATGTACCGGAATCTCCGGAACCCATTAACTTGTCAGAGTTGTATGGGACTAACAATCCAACCAATGCTAATGAACCAAGGAAGAAAACAGTGATTCTGAAAAACACCAACTTACATGCAGCTGGAATGGATTGTCTGGGATTTTCTTGTTCTGCGGCTGATAAAGAGATGAATTCGGTACCACCTAATGAGAATGCCGAGGTGACAAAAACACTACACAACCCTTTGAAACTGGTATATGCACCAGGATTATGCCAGTATCTACCTCCAATATACCCTTGGGGTCCTCCACCACAATCAATAATGATACCGAATATTACGAAACCTCCCAACATGAGCAACTTTACACTATTCATGTAAAATTCAGCTTCACCGTAACCTTTGGCTCCGGCTAAATTAATCAACACAACTATTGTTAGGAATATCAACACGAAAACGTCGGGATTGATAGATGTGGTCCAAAACTTGATAGTCATCCCAGCAGTGACAAGCTCTAAGGAAATGACTGTAGCCCATTGGAAACAATAATTCCAACCGACCGCGAATGCAATACTTTCATCCATAAACTTTCTATAGTATGACTGAAACCCACCAGGTAAATTGTTATAGGCAACCGATAATTCTCCAACAGCATTTATACAGGGAATCAACATGAAATAGCCCACCACGGCATATCCAACAAGAAGAAATAATGGACCTGCAGTAGCCAATTTTGCTCCTGCTGCCACTAATAACCCGGTACCGAGACCAGTAGATAATGCCATTAACCTTAAATGTCTTTTACTGATGGATTTTTTCATCTGTGTTCCACTGGACCCTTTGGCCTCGTCCTCCGGAACCTGTCTTTTGAACGAATCCTTGAATTCTGTCCAGCGACTTCCCTTCGTAGACTCAGAGTAATACGGTTCGATCTCTGAGACCACCGCCTCTAAATTATTTGATTTCTCTGTTCTCAACTTAGACATTGTATTTTATTCATAAATAATATAACAACAGCCAGTTTAAGTTGTCTGCTGCTCCGAAAAAAATTATATAGAATTAGCCCAGTATTTATAAAATTAGTATGCCAGATTCGTCTAAGTAAAAGTCCACTCTTTGTGGAGAACATTATATCTGCAGTTTCAGTATACATGACAATCATATAAAGATAACGTAGTTGAATTGATGAATCGTTGGTAGGTTGAGAGGGCGTGATCTGAGTTTTGATTGTCTTTTGCGCCAAAATTCACGGCGATTCATACATCTATCAGTTGCGTCTTTACGCGCCTACATACTGGTCAATCTTTAAGTACATACAAAATTACGTTTTTCCTTATATTAGCTTTCAAGCCAAATAAAAGCTACTTGAATCTTACCTCTGTCATCTTTTGATCCGTTTCGTTGCTCAAACTGAAGCCTTTCCTACACAATTTTAAGACAAGTTTCTACCTAAATTTTATTCTTTTTCGCCAGGAAAAACCGCAATGAGGTTTGGGGTTTGTTAGCGGAGGTGCGCAAAAACTTTTTTTTTCAGTAACCGCTAGGGCAAACTCAAGCGAAAGTGCCCTGTTTCGGGCATTGTTCTTTAGCGGTTGCGGCTCGCTATGGGTTACAAGTTTCTAGTGCTCGCTAGCAACTGCGACTCGATTCTATTTACAGGTTATCTTATTACTTTGCATGTTAAATATCGGCCGAAACTATATTCAAAATTCGGGGGAAATTTGCATGTTAGTGGTTTTGTGTCATCGAAATTTTTCACACCAATTAGCAGGAGGTTTAATTCCATGACGTTATGGATTAATCATCTGATGATACCATTCAACCCGTACTAAATATAACGATTATTTTGGCAGATATTACCGGATATTACAAAGAAGAGTAATTTGGAGTAAATGGTTCAAGTATTTGAGAATGCCCATGTGTTTAACCATGATTTCCCCACGGTTAGTCTCGCATATTTAAATAGGTACCCCAATCCATACGCAAAGCATGTCTTGAGTATTGATACGCTTGAAAGATATGTGGATTCAGATGGATGTCTCAGGACTACAAAGATCATTGTGAAAACGGGAAGATTGCCCAAGTTCATCAAGCCATTTTTAGGGACTCATTTAGACTCGTGGATCATCGAGAAAACCATCATCAACCCCAAAACAAATAAGATGCTCTCATACACGTCCAATGTGGACCACAGAAAATTCATCAGAGTCGAGGAGTACTTGAAGTATTCAGCAGACAGTCCGTTCAGTACATTGGTGGAGAGTAAGGTGAGGTTTTCGTCCAATTTGTTTGGATTCAAACAGAAAATTGAAGAATGGAGCCGGAATAAGTTCTCGTCTAACTTGGCCAATTCTAGGGAAGGCTTGAAGTATGTGGTTGACAAATTAAACGAAAGAAAAGAAGTATGGATGAGAAGAAGTACATAGGTACTTTGAAAAGCCACATTTGGTTACGATTTATGATTTTATAGAGTTATTAGGTCTTGCATTTGCTTGTAAATAAGATATGGAGTATTCAGTACACTTTGCCAAATATTCGTAGACAGCACCTTCTTATCCGACTCTTCCAGATGGCTGTTATCAGCATTGCCCTCTATAGTAGTTATAGTAACTTACTCTAATCAGTAGTTGCGAAGCACGTGATATTTTGATACCCTTATCGATTTAGTCACTTCAGTACAATTGGATCATAACTACTTGACTCACAAGACACTTAGGTTATTAATTAAAGCAAGTGACGAAGCTATAAGGCATTAGAAAAAATACTATATTGAGAAAAAATGATGACAGATTCAACCAGTGGTTATTCGTCATCAAGTTCATTGCAAGTAAAGCAGAATTCTGCTTCCAAACGACAGGATTCATATCCAAGAGATACGTTCCGAAATCAACAAGGCATTAGTAAAAGACGTAGCTCTTCATTCACATCTACATCGTCGCCCTGGTTTAGGCGTAACTCGTTGCTATCACCCGCAATGGTACAGAATGAGAATATTTCGGTTTACGACTCTCCCAATTATTATTCACATAGCTCTAGCTATAATATTATTTCGTTGAAGGAATGTCAGGGGTTTATATTCAACCAGGATTTATTCGCATCACCTTACCAACAGCAGAAATCGCTTGCAAACGAGAAGAAGATGAGGGCTATGAGCGGATCTAAGTCATCATCTAACTCAGCTCTGGGTTCTCGATCAGCTTCGAGGTCTTGTTCACAATCACAGGCAAGTTCTGCTGCTAATACACCATTGTATTCACGAATGGCATCGCCAAAATCACAACAGAGAAGACATACTTCGTATCATGATCCAAGGCCGTCCCTTTTATGTGACTCGACCACAGATGATAATGTGATGATAGAGGACGACGATAATGATGAAAATGATGATGGAGAAGAAGAATTTGTATTTGAGAATACTTCCATGGACCTAAATGAAATAGAAGATCATGAGGATGTTGTCATTGATGAATATGAAGAATTTGAGCTGATGGGCGAATATGGTGACTCTACGAATAGAACGTACAAAGTTCATGTTACTGAGATCACTGTTAACGAGAATGACAATAGCATTTTTCCAAGTTAGTTTATCTTGCTGGTTTCATGGTACTTGGTTGTTCGTCTGTATTGCAGAAAATTGTGAATAGAATAATTTGTTCTTGTTTTAATTTCGATTTGCCATTGCAGTCTACTTTTTTAATTTAATTCTTTTTTTATCGGTTGGGAATCAGTTCGATTTGTTTCTATATAGTTTTGGTTTAGGTTGGTTAGTTTTCAATAAAGGTACATAAGTAACAAGTTTTCATAAGTTTTTGATTTTGTGAAACTTTTCTTCATATATGATTTTCGAAGATTTTGGAAAGTAATCTGGATGAACAGTAACTAAATCATTACACAGATCAAGATGGCGGACACTAAACAAGACTTTGAAAAGATCTCCTTGGAGTTCAGCAATGCTCAAAGAAATCTCAATGAGTTGATGACAGCTCGTTCCACATTAGAAACACAATACCAGGAAAACAAAATTGTTTTAAGTGAATTCGACCATTTAAATGAAGATTCCAAAATTTACAAGCTAACGGGCCCTATATTAATGCCACAAGATTACAGTGAAGCTAAATTGAATGTTAACAAAAGAATTGAATTTATTGAAGGCGAAATCAAAAGAGTAGAGACTAAAATCGGAGATGAAGAAAAGAAGATTGAAGCTTACAGAGAAAAATTGATAGCTATTAGAACCAAAATGAATTCGTAATAACGTATCTATCAATATAAATAGCATATATGTATATTAGCAGTCTTTAAATATAATTTTCTATATAATATAATAATAGTAAAAAAAACTTAATTTAATTTAACCTCTAGCTAATTGACTCTTGATCAAGTTGACTAAACTGATAGCATTAAACGTACCCCATTGCTCAACATCATTATACGCTCCACCTAAGTTGCTGAATGCCTGCACCTTATCTTCGACAAACTTCTTAGTATGTTGAAAATCTTCACTTGTATCCTGCAACATGAAAACCTCGGAACTGACATAAATAGAAGAGAATCCCAATCTTTTAGAGTACCAGGCAAAGTCATTAGAAGTATCTCCCGCATAAAATGCTATATCGTCACTCAAATTGTGCAATTCGTCTAAAGATTGATTTATGTTGTACGGCGCAATCAACTGCGATAAACCTGACGATAATTTGTCTATGATAGGTTGATTATATTCTAATCTCTTATTAATTAAATATATGACTCTTTCATACTCATCATTTATAGTGTTGAACTGGCTTTTAGGATCTAATACATGATCTTGTAAGGTTTGTCTCTGAATTTTAAGCCAGTGTAACATTAATTGGAACTCTAATGAATTTCCTGAAGGAGCACTAGACAAAGCTGACTGTAAAGAATCTGGGTATTTCAAGTCCCTGATCGCATGGGTTATACATAACGAATCAAATCCGAATTTTGGAAGGTACGTAAGCGATTTCGTCAATATTATTGATTCCATCGATTTTGGATTAACGATTATATTTGAGCTTGGATGATCTATTGAATGGTATGCACGTCTGGTCATGTATGACGGCTTAACCGCTGGTCTTATTATGGATTTGAACATGGCTATAGCTTATCTTCTATACTTTTTATTTTACCTTTTCTCTGAAATGACTATAGCTAATGGAAAATCGTAAGTTTTGATAATGTCCAACCTGCGGAACTGAAAAATTATGTTTGCAGGTTAATTTACTATATATAGTGGCGCTAGATATTGATCTCTTATAGCATACCAAATAAAGTAGCTTTAACTGAAAGAATGTTGGTAAGTATATCTGTTGATTCAATTGGTTGGAGTATGTACTAATAAGACTTTAGATCAAACCATGGAATGAAGTACCAGCGCCTCGTCATACACTTGATGACGAAGTAGACGAAGCAACATCACCACCTATACCTAAGATATCAGTTGAATTGGATCATAATATCACATCAACGGATTATATCGTTATATCTCCAAATACATTAAAGGTTTTGGTTGAAAATTTGCCTAATGGTAAGACGGTGGGATCTATAAAAATTGAATATCCACAGTTAACAGACTTCCAAGCGAAAGATGAAGACGACTCCGATTATGACGAAGACGAACAGTTGTATTCTGCAGTTATGAGAAAGTCGTTGATTGATAAATATGGAAAACTAGAATTACCAATTGTACAACACGACGACGCATACTTGAGTATCAATATACCCCATTTCCAAAACATAATAGTGAATAATATATTGGCCCGTAAACTTACGGAAGAATTAGACTCGAAAATCAACAAGTCGTGGATTACTTTGTCTCCTTCACTCATTAGTAGTAATGAGACTATTAACAAGTTAGAAGTCGATTCGAATGTTCAGACACCGAATATATATTCAGCTATTCCAAGTTTAAAGCCACCACATTTCATTACAGGCATAGGGGCATCTTTGAACTCACAAATATCCTCTATGGAGAAACCTAGGTTGATGTCATTGGTGTTGAGATCTGAAGGACAATTGGGTTTTGAAAAAATTGATACTGATGCGTTTATTGATGCATGCTTTGTCTTGAATGAACTCTTGGTTAACACGTCAGACAAAGAAAATTATTTGAAACAAATAAGCTTAGCCGTAAGAAAGATAATGGTAGTTCCAATTCTGGTATGTATATATAGTACGAGTATGTAATGAATAAGCATTTATATATAGCATCTATGCACTTGAATTTCTCATCGATAAGAAACAATTCCATAACACCGAGACAGACGAACTAAACGGTACTTGGAAGTCTCTAGGAACTAATAGAAAATTGAAGAATTGTACGGGAAACCACACAGAATAGTTTATTAATAATGTTTTCAAGTAGATTCTATCCAACTTGGCCTTTACGTCGTTCCAATTACCACTTTCGAGAACAATAGTCCCATATGTGAAAAAGCAAAAAAGCGAAACGGGTGAGAAGCATAACTGATCTGTTAACACTTTTCTAAGAACCTCAATAAATTTTGGATCTTTGGAGTATATTTGTAAGAATTTGTACCACCAGCATTGAACAAATGCCATAATAAAACCCCAGCACATAAACCCAGCTAATCTGTTGAATTGGAAAAATGTTAATTCTATCAGCTCTGATGGCAAGGGCGTCAAATCTGGATTGTAAGGTTGCATAGATGGACCCTCAGACGTAGAATCATCATCCTGAATGTAATCTATAAACCTGTTTAAGACCTCATCATCACTCTCTGCAGCAACGTGTTCATCATCAAGACTGCCATCGCGGCTCTCGTGAACTCTGTAGTTATTAGGATTAAATGAAATGTCCCCAAATCCCGCAGTATTCCTGTGAAATTTAAAACTTAGTCTTGGTTCAGTTGGATTATAACATAGAAGAGACTGTGCCAATGTTTCAGATATACCATATAAAACAAGATTAGTCACAATTATGGTAATTAACGAATTCTTCATATACAATCCGGTATATTTAGTAGTTAATTTAAGCAAAAATGTTCCTAAAATGCCGATGATAACGAAATTCAATGCTGGGATATTGTATATCCGTGGACAATTGATTATTTTTGTAAATACCGAGGGATCTGAACCTATACTATTATAATCTTGAGACTCTATATCAGATAAATCCGGTAACCCCCTCCCATATTCATCTTCAAGCCGTATTGCCATATTTCGTTATTAAACGGTTATCTACTTCTAGTAAATAAAGGCAAAGTGATATAGATATATCATTGGTACTGCACATAGTTTGTACTTATTCATACCTAGGAATATACCGTACATTGTCTGTCACCATGTCACTTTATGAATTAGCGGAATTTGTGAATGAACAATTACGTCTATTGAACGTCGAATTCATCCTATCCTGCAATACATCTTCTGCTCCCAATGTTTCAGAATATTAACCCTGCTGGTAAACTCAGACACAATAGGTATAGTCGCGATCGTTCGCAGCCATACTTAATATACTCAAATATTAGGCAAACAGCGATGCTACAGAATGAAGAGAGTCAACAAAGCTCCACAACCTCTCGTACTGATTCAGTATTGCTGTTTCAACCTCAAAACATTGTGTTCCAAAACATCCCTACACCTTTGACATTGCCTCCATACACCTATGTTTTATATATGGTACATACACGTCACTCCCCGAATTCGCTTCCAATCAAATTTTGCGAATTGAAAATTAGTATGAACGGTATTAAACATTTCAATAGAAGTTTGATTAATTGCAAAACTATAAAGGATGTCCTATAATAAGAACTACGAGCCCGTGAGATCAGATCCACCATACTCTGACTACGAACTTATCGATGTTGATCCACATTTCAAGAGAGTCATTTCATACTTTAGACCATCTGATTATGGATGCTGGGCGGCTACCATGGCAGGGTTCCCATTGGCATTACATCTTTGGGAAAGATTAGAACCAAGTGCCGGTGCATTTAAAGCTCCAAGTAGGGTTCCAGGTGGAGCTTTAAGAGCAGCCTCATTATTGGGATTCTGTGGTGGTTTTTACTTGGCTTATGTTAGATCCTCCAGAAGATTTTTGGGATGGTCCGAAAACGCCAGAGAAGTCAAGAAAGACAGATACGAGATTAAGAAATTGTTATCAGAAGAAAAATTACCATACCACGAAAACGAATCCGTCTTGGATGACAGAATGAAGGATATTGCCAATAGAAACTCGCAATTCTCTTTCACCGTGATGGCCATTATACCATGGTTCAACTTGGCACATCACCCATACCACGGTGTGTCGATCCAAAAATACTACGAAAACAGACCTGGTGAAGAAGAATGGGGTTTCAATAACTTGAAGCCTTTCGAAGACATCAAAGCCAAGTACTCTAAACACATCGAGTAAATGTGGCTCTATCCCACCTAATATCATCCCTACATAGGATCACTACAAACATTATCACGGATTTATTGCAGAATTTGCTCTTTGTGCTTGCTAATACAATACTTTCTAGTGGGGTTAAGTATTAAATTACACGGAATTACCGTGTATCCATCATTTGTCATAATTATCTTTGCTGGTTGACATTTATTCTGCCTTACACAATACATATTTTTATTCCTTCAATAGCCATTATAGGTTGTCTATTTTATATAATACTACTAAAGTTTACTCAATACAAGTTGCATTTTGCCAATTTTACCAATTTTCATCAAGTCAATTGCAACATGCGAGATCTGGATGATCGCAAATGCATCATGACGATTGTATAGTTCGGTAGTGTCATTATTCACCATGAATTACTCGTTAATCTTCTAGTAATCATAGTCTTAAGATTCTTGTCGTGCGCGCTTCATTTGTTTTGTTTACAAAACAAAAAAATCATTTAGACCTGATCCTACACAACTTAGACGTTACGGGAAGCCATACATAGAGCACTACAGTATGTCTGATGAACCTGATTATTCATCGTTGTCCCTAGAGGAAAAATTGGAACACAAATTATGGAAGGCTAGACTCCAGGCGTATGAGGAGATCACCAAACAGTGTCAAAATTCACGTAATGATCAAGATGAATGTTTTGAGAAACTTAATACAAAGCCAGAAATATTTAAAAAGGCAGTGGTTGATGCCAATGTCGTTGCACAAGAATCGGGTATTCAAGCATTATCTAGTTTCTTGGAATTTGGAGGGAATGCATCCAATGCTCAGAGATTGAAATCTTCTGGAGTCGTAACCTCGCTATGTGAGAAAGGGTTGTCCTCGTCTAGGGCAGGAACAAAAGCCAAGGCTAACGAGTGTTTGTTGTGGTTTGTTGAGCTTTCTGAGGATCCTAATAATGTAGTTGAAGACATATTGCCCTTTTTAAAGCACCGTCTACCAAAATTGGTAGCAGCTTGTGTGGGTGCATTACATGTAATAGTGGAGAATTTTGGATGCCATTCAGTGGTATCACCAAAACTAATAATTCCATGTCTAGGAAAACTTTTTGCCCATGCAGATCGAAATGTAAGGGCTGAGACTACCAAATTGACAGTCGAATTATATAAATGGATGGGTGGTGCATTAGAAACGATTTTATTTCCTGACTTAAAGCCTGTGCAACAAAAAGATTTAGCAAAAGCATTCGAGCCATTGCAGAACGTAACACCCGAGCAAAAAAGATTCACTAGAAGCCAACAAATTGATATAAATAGACGCAAAGAAGAAGAGAGCAGAATGGAGGCTGCTGGCAACGAGGATATTGAAATGAAAGACGCACAAGATGATAAGTCTGAAGGGCCACAGTTCGACCCTTTTGATTTGATTGAACCTGTTGAAGTATTGTCAAAATTACCATCTGATTTAAATGCCAGAATATCTTCTACCAAGTGGAAAGATCGTAAAGAAGTATTGGAAGAAGTGCACGCTGTGTTGGAAAAAGCTGCAAAACTATCTACAAAAGATGACTACTTGGAACTTGTAAGAATTTTTGCAAAATGTATGAAGGATGCCAACATTCAAGTGGTTCAATTGGCTGCAAATTGTATAGAGTTTCTAGCAAAAGGTTTGAAAATTGATTTTCAAAGATATCAATCGATTGTTCTTGGACCGATGATTGAAAGAACGAAAGAGAAAAAGGCTTCAGTTGCTGATGCTTTAAACAATGCAATGTTTTCTATATTTGCTTCTTCTACTTTGAGTGATATATTAGATGAGACGCTAGCCGGTATGAAGCATAAAACGCCACAAGTCAAGATTGCATCAACAAGCTTTTTGCAAAAGTGCTTAGCAGCAACTAAGGTGCCACCTAAGGCTTCAGATATCGGAAACATCATGGAATCAGGTGTTAAATTGTTAAGTGACTCACAAGAACCCGTGAGACAAGCCTCCACTGAGATGATTGGAACATTAATGAAAATAACAGGAGAAAGAGAGCTCAATTCATTCTTAGAGAAGGTTGATGATAATAGGAGAGCAAAAGTTACGAAATTCTACGAGGAAGTGGAAGTTAATTCTAAGATGGGAGCTTCTCATACTTCATCCGAGACTAAAAATATAGCCCCTTCACGAGATGGTGGTGTGAATAAATTAACGAGAACTAGAACTGGTCTTTCATCCAGCTCTTCAACTGGTACCAAGAAGCTTAGTTTATTATCTGGCACTACACTTAAAAAGTCCTCGCTAGATCAGCATTCCAACTCAACAATTCCATCCAAACGTCTTGCGACATCACCTGCAAAAAGGTCTGATGAAGCATCGAAAGTGACGTCAATTGGACGAGGGTTGACAGGAAGACCGTTAACATCCAATACACCATCGATGAGCGCTACTTCTACTGCAAAGCCAGTCAATAGCTTATCTTTCAAGGAAAAAGAGGAATTACAAGCTTTGCGTAGAGAGAAACAACAGTGGCTAGAGAAACAAGAGCAGGTGCTACAAGCTCAAGAACGAACCAACGAAGAAAAATTGAACCTAACTCAAGAAATAGCACAACTTAATAGTAAATTCGAAAATATACTGAAAGATCACACCAATGCCTTGCTCATGGTCAAGCAGAAAGAAACCCAAATTCTCCGTTCAAACAGTGACTTAGAAAATGCTAAGTTGAAGATACGAGATCTTGAACAAACCATAGAAATGATGAAATTGCAACAAAACTCTTACACCGGCCAACAGCTGACCCAGCCAGCCAAGCATTCGTATAATTCTGCTTTCAGTTCGTCGTCAACGTCACCATTTGAAACTAAGCAAAGGTATCAGCCATCAGAAGCTCCACCTACAGAAAGTCGCATATCATCCGGTGAACTTAGTACTCGGGTGAATAGATTATCGATAGATGGCAATCCACAGATTGAAACCTCCGGAAACACCTACAATGGTAATTCATACAATCGATTCAGCAGCCCACAAAAAATGGCAGATAATACAAACGTGTATACATCCAGTTTGACTAAAGATTCGATGATAAATACAAATGATGACAGCTGGAGGAGAGCAGCAGAAGTAACCTCGCAGCTAAAGGCAAGAATAGAGAAGATGAAAGCAAGATCTAGAAGCGGAATGTCTAATTTCTCTTAGTTAAGGTTTATATTAATGTATTTAAACATGTTACAGTATCATACTATGTAATTCTTGTAGAAAAAATCACTCGTTGATCAGGTGAAAATATTGATTCCGGTTTCGGCGTAAACATTTCATCAACATTTTCCGGGCAACGACTTACAAGAATCATAGATGCACATACTTGTTTGACAACTTGATATACAATTAAAGGAATATGTCGTCGAAGTTGAAAATTTTGGTACCAGTCAAAAGGGTGATTGATTTTGCAATCAAACCAAGAATTAATAAAGCCCAAACAGGTGTGGAAACTAAGGGAGTTAAATTCAGTATTAATCCATTTTGTGATATTGCATTAGAAGAGTCAATTAGAATCAGAGAAGCTAACAAGGGATTGGTTGAAAAGATTCATGCTGTTTCTATTGGACCAACAAAGGCACAAGATATATTAAGGACTGCATTGGCTAAAGGTGCTGATTCCACCACTTTGATAGACGTAGGTGATGAAGAAGTTGAACCATTGACCGTGGCCAAGCTCTTACAAAAGACTGTTGAAAAGGAAAACTCCAATTTGGTTATCTTAGGAAAACAAGCTATTGATGATGATTCTAATCAAACCGGGCAAATGTTAGCTGGTTTGTTGAACTGGCCACAAGCCACCAATGCTTCAAAAGTTGAAATTGATGGTGATAACGTTACTGTTACCCGTGAAATTGACGGTGGTTCTGATACTTTACGTGCCAAGTTACCAATGATCATCACTACTGATTTAAGATTAAATGAGCCAAGATATGCTTCCTTGCCAAACATCATGAAGGCCAAGAAGAAGCCATTGGAAAAATTGAAGGTCAGTGATTTAGGTATTGAATTATCTAAGAGATTAGAAACCTTAAAAGTTGAAGAGCCACCTCAGAGAGAGGCTGGTATTAAGGTGGATTCAGTTGACGAATTGATTAGTAAATTGAAAGAATTAAAGGCTATTTAATAATTCTAGCGTCAATCATATCCATTTCATTTCATCTCATTTGTTTAAAAGTTATTTATAAATATAATACATTAATCATAATACATAAATCCTTCTCTGTAGCGTATGTCCGTGTAATATGTGCGGTTGTATTTTGTGCCAGTATAAAAGATGAAAATTCGCTACTATAAAACCCTTCAATAAGCCATATTATAAACATGACTACATTAACTAGAAGTATTGAGTACTTGTCCCCTATTATAGACTCTTATGTACGCAGTGTACCTGAAAAAGCTTTGGTTGTTGGAATAAGTGGACCCCAAGGTTCGGGAAAGTCTTATTTGACAAATGAATTGGGTCCTCAGTTGAGGGTATTGTACCCCAAATTAAACATAGTTCTGTTTCTGATGGATGATTTATACCTTACGCATGAAGATCAATTGGAGTTGACTAGTCGTTCTCGCGAATATATGGATGATAACAAGCTATTGCAAGGCCGGGGGCTCCCTGGTACCCATGACATTACCTTGGGGGCTGATCTTTTCTCGAAATTAATGAACAGAAGTCCAGAACTGGCCACGAGAAAGATATCAATTCCTTTCTATGATAAGGGTGCATTCAATGGTGAAGGTGATAGGTCTCCGGAATGTAACTGGAATGTGGTCCAAACTCCAGTAGACGTGATTATCTTTGAGGGATGGTTCAATGGTTTCCAACCTTTGTCATTTGATCAATTACGAGTGAAATATTTAACTTCAGATCTAAATAAATCCGTTCTACAAAGGCATAAGATGTTCCATGTTGAACAGGTGAATGAGAACTTAAAAGAATATGCCAAATTATGGTCATTGTTCGATTATTTCATTTACTTGGAAACAGATTCTTTGCAGAACGTTTACAATTGGAGATTGGAACAGGAGCATTATCTCAAAGCAACTACTCCAGCAGGTACTGGTATGACTGATGAAGAAGTCGTTAGGTTTGTTGATCGATACATGCCAATCTACGAACTATATTATGATACAATGTGTAGTAATGGATGTGTTCCAATAGGGGGCCATAATCTCAAATTAGTTATTGATGCAAAACGTAATATTTTGGATTCTATGATCTATTAAATAATGTACACGTATTAATATAAATTCTATTATATAAATTAACACCAAAACTTGTAAACTCTTACAAAGAATGGCTTTTCGGCAAGTTGAGCTTTTTCTTCAGCAATTTCTTGTTGTAGAACATCGAGATCAATATTAATTCTACCGATGTCAATGTCTAAATCCTTGGCTCTAATGAATAAAGTCCAATCCTTCTTCCAAAGCTTATATCCTAACCAAGATACAAGGATCACTGGTAATCCTAAGTAGGAAAGGAAAAAGTCATAAGCATTTGGGCTACCTCCAAGAGGGAATAATGCTATCCAAAATTGAGCAACTAATACTAAACAATTGAGTGCTAATCCATAATATGATCCCCAGACACCACATTGTGATACGTATGGTAATTCAGCAGTAGTTCTACCTTGGTATGACATGGCCCTTCTGAAACGAATATGAGCAACATTAATTGAGATCCATGTAAAAATAGAACTTAATCCGGATAATGCTAATAACCAGTTAAAAGCTTCAACCTGTTTATCAGATGCAGCAATGAATGCAAAAAGGCCAAAAACATTGGTAATTACAATAGCAACAAGTGGTCTACCGGCTCTATCGACATAACCCGTCCATTTTGGGGCCATACCCTGTTCAGCCAATGAATTTAATGACCTTGAAGTAGCATAGACTGAAGAGTTACCGACTGACAAAACAGCAATTAAAATAACTGCATTAATTACACTAGGTAAACCTTTAATACCTCCGTTACGAATTGCAATAACAAACGGAGATGCAGTAGCATCGACATCAGAAGCTCCTATTAAACTGCTATCAGTGTATGAAACTAAGGTACCTACCATAGTCAATGATACCAAATAGAACAAACAAATTCTCCAGAAAACCTGTTTAATGGCCCTTGGCAAGGTTTTTCTTGGATTTGAGGTTTCAGCTGCTGTTAAACCAATCATTTCAGTACCACCAAAACTAAAGGCAGCAGTTACAAAAACGGAACAAACACCTTTGAAACCATTTGCAAATGGACCAGGCTCTCTCCAATTTCTTCCCCCAATAAATTCATGGCTTGGACCACCACCACAAATCAAGACAATACTTAATATTATGAACCCAATAACTGCAATGACTTTCACCAATGAAAATACGAATTCAGCTTCACCATAACCTTTAACACCGAGCATGGTAATAAACACTACTGAAACCCAAAATATTGCCACAAATATATCTGAATTTAAATCTGAGTTCCAATACTTAATTGTAATCGAAGCCGCTACTAATTCTAAAGGCAACAATACAAAAAATTGCATGAAATAGTTCCATCCGATAGCAAATCCAACAGCTGGTTCTATAAATCTAGTAGCATAAATGTTAAAACCACCACTAACAGGTAATGCAACTGATAACTCACCTAATCCTTGAACAGTAGCGAATACCCCAGTAGAAATAATAGTCCATGCAATAATCAACCCAGCAGAACCACCGTCTCTAAGAGCGCCACCTGACCCTACGAATAAACCTGTTCCGATAGAAGATCCTATGGCAATCATTTGCAAATGTCTAGATTTTAAAGAACGAGACAATTGAGAATTAGCCGACCTCAAAGCTGCCCTCTCAACATCAGTGAGCTTTGCTTCTTCCTCTTCCGAGATATCCTTCGATGTCAATGTACGAGATTGTTCAGCTGGTTTGAATGAGTCCTTGAATGACAGCCAGATTCCCCCGTTATCTGCGCTTTCGAGCGAGTCACTTCTGATATGATCGACCTCAGAGAAACTATTTGATTTCTCACGAGATACTTTGCTATTAACGCTCATGTTTTAATCGTTGCAATGTAAACAATCTTCTACAATATCATTCAAATAAAATATATCTGAAAATTTTTATCTTATATGAATAATGGCTTCATCAGAGCCTTCATCGGATTCGAAATTTTCATGAACACTATTACTTTATATAAAATCGAAGGGCAATGGTGCATGGATGAGTCACATCAGATACAATTGATTCCTAAACGGTTCCGTTCAACCAAGATGAACGGTCAAATTTTGCAGTAAAGTGGTCTCATATGGAAAGAGATCGCGGAAAGGGCATTTTTTTGAAATGCCGTTTCAAAATCGAAGCAGATATGTTCGCTTAATGGTGTTCGATGCAGGAAGAACTATATTATCTTTCGTTTCTTTTGATTCATATTTGTAGAACCCGGAACCGAAGCTTCATCCAAGATTCTCTTGGATGTACTACATACAGTGGAGTCAACTAAAGGATTCTCTGACAGATTGATGTTGTCAAATTTCGTCGGATTCAGGTGTATCTGGGTATTTAAATTTTCTTGGAGTTCATGGTAATCATTAAATAGCTTTTTAGAATTAGTTTCCAAACCTATGATTCTCGGTAAAAGTAATTTTAAATACTGCTTTATGGAAACTATTTCTTGTGAAAGGGACTGATTTGATCCACGATCATTATCACTGATAAATCTCTGCAAAGATAGTAGTTTGTCGAAAGTTGCCTTATCATGGGACTCAAGAATATTGCATATCTTACTATGTTCTTTAGAATTAGCTTTAGTAGACTCGCAAATGGTTTCTTGCAACAACCTTTCTAATTTTTCTAATCTGTGGAACGTTTTGTCTGTATTTTTGATCATCTCTTTTAGCAATTTATTATTCGATAATGTGTAGTCTACTTGCTCCCCTATGAAGGTTTCAATTGACCCCACGCTATTTCTGGTATCTCTTGAGGAACAAGGTTTGAACATTTTTTCGATAGTTGTAACTTTTTCAGATAAAATATTAACAGTCTCTAACAACTTTTCATTTGTATCGTATCCGCTACTCGTCTTCTTCACCTCCTCGATCTGACATGTCATTTGGCTCAATTTCGTCGTCATCTCCTCACAAGCAACCTTCAAAAAATCATAGTTCTGTTTGAATATGTGACCCAAGTTACCAGTAACAATTTCTTTCAAGGATATTGATTCGAGCTCTAACCTTGCAGCCCATGTAATTAATTTATCATCTGCATTCTCCACATGCGATGACGTATGCTTATCTTCTTTGTAGACGTCTTTGGCATTGGTTTTGTCGTTAGTTTGCGAAACAAACTGGAGTGATGTAGCTTGGCTTGGTTCGCCAGTATTCTTCAATTTCTTGTTTTCTTTCATTTCTGAAAATATTATATCAATCTCACTCGAGAGACCATAGTCCGTAGATGGTTCTTCGTTATTCATAGCGTTGCTGTCTTAGTAGATGTTTCGTTAAGTAGACACTTCTATTGATTTGCAACATATGAGAGTACTAAAATTCGCGCTGAGGGAAGTGAAAATAAAATCTTACTGTTGATGCTATTCATTAAAAACCAATCATATAGTATCGAAATGTCTAGCCTTAAAGAGTTCTTAGAAAGTATGTTGAATGCTATAGTATCATATAATATTGAAGGATTTTACTAACATAAATAGAAAAAGTTAGAGTAATAACAACCGATGCCCGTTTATTTGAAGGAACACTCGAAGGATTTGATAATTCAACTAATGTTATCATTAACAATTGCATAGAAAGATTGATTTACCCCGATGAAGAAGACGAGAACCAGGAAATACCGTTAGGCTTATATTTGATGCGAGGAGGAAATATTGTTTGTATTGGAGAGATCGATGATACAATAGATACTACCATAGATTGGACTAAAATCAAAGGAGAGACATTAAAAGGAACAAAAAATCCTTTATAAGCAATTCAGTTTATTTTTATTTGCATTGTTATTGTTTGAATAACTAAACTTGTATACTAGCTACATAGATTAATTATACTATTTATCTTCATTAATTTGATTGGGTGGTTGTAGGAATACCTGATTGCTTCATTTTAACGGCCAACTCTAATAAATAATCCAAGGCTTCATTGTAAACCTTGGCTTTCCATACATCTTCACCCCAGACATATATACCATGTCTTCTGACAAGAACAGCCGTAGTCCCCGGATAGTTTTTGATAGCTTCTTGGAGACTATCTGTCAAGTCCTCTTCGTGGGGAGTATTTTCAATGATTGGAATAACAAGCTTATCAAAGTATTGCATGCTTCCAACCTTCTCAACTTTACCAGTCTTTTCATTCACCGCCAATTTTGGCAATGCTTTGATTTGTTCAATATGGGAAATTTCGAATTCAACCTTATCTCCCCATAACAAACTACACATGACAGCATTCTGAGAATGGGTGTGGATACATGCACCAGCATCTCTCATGGTATAGCAGCTCATGAACAACGGAGTACATGCTGATGGCTTATACTTATATGATTTGGTTAATTCCGTTGGGCAATCATTAGGAGTACGTAAAAGCTTTTCGTCTGGCAATTCTACTACGAACATTTCCCATGGTTGTAATTTCTCCTTCTGAATTCCGGAAGGAGCAATGTATACCAAGTTTGGATTTTTACCCTTCACATCACGAATGGAAATACCACCGCCTGTACCAGTGACCCAATTGTTGTCATAAAACAAGCGACACAATTCACAGATTAAATTTGCCGGATGATTTGGATCATTAGCATCGAGCAAAGAGTCATCTAATTTCGAGATTTCGTCTCTTTTTTTGTTGCAATGGCAAGAAGCAGACATGACAATTTCTTGAAGTATTTATGCGATCTATTAGTTATAGCCGAGTCAAGTGAAAACCTACTAGCATTAGTCTTTTATTGTATTTGCCAGGTGAATTATATACTGAATCAGATAGGGCCACGTGATGGTATATAGCTTACAGTCAATATCAAACTATCAATAAAATATATATTAAAACACTTTCAACCAAGTACTATAGAACAAATGTATGAATGATATAAACACCGCAAGCTAGACTAGCTCACGTATAATAATTGAATACCAATTAAAGTAAGTTTTGGTAAAAAAATGAACAAAATGCAAAATACTAAAAATCTAAACATCTAAATTTTCATCCTGGTCAAACAGTTTATTTCTTTTCCTTCTTCTTTTCTTTCTTTTCCTTCTTGTCTTTCTTTTCTTTCTTATCCTTCTTTTCCTTCTTATCCTTCTTTTCCTTCTTTGATTTCTTAGAATCTTCTTCTTCGTCGTCTTCTTCTCTCTTTCTCTTCTTGTCTTTCTTGTCTTTCTTTTCCTTCTTTTCTTTCTTTTCCTTCTTTGGTTCTTCTTCGGTTTCAGATTCATCATCAGAGTCGGCATCAGCCATTGGAGCATCAGCATCAGCGTTGTAAGCACGGGCTTCGGTGATATCAACCTTTGGTTGTTCTCTGATAACCTTAGCAGTAGTTCTTAAATCACGTCCTTCTAAAGCACTTAATCTGGATTCGACCTTAGTTCTAACAGATAAACCGAAATCACCGGAGTCATCACGTTCTTCAGCTAAAGAATCATATCTTAAGGCAACGGCAGCCTTGGCAGCTAAAACTCTAGCAATCTTACCCTTGTTCTTACCAGAAGCTTGACCAACTAAAGAAGCGTGGTATAATAAACCATACTTTGGTGTGTCATGCTTAGTCTTTAAGGCTCTGAATAAGGCCTTTTCAGCACCTAATATTTGGATAGTTGAAGCAGGAGCCTTTGCTAAAGAAGTTAAAGAACCAGCGTGAGCAATTAATCTAGCACCAACTAATTCACCGACTAAAGCAGTTAAATTTGGAGCAATAGCCTTCATACGAGATGATAAATAGTTAGATAATTGTTCTCTGTAAGCAGCAAAGTCAACAATTTGTTCAGCTAAAGCCTTAATGTTTTCTAAATCAATATCAGTGATTTCAGTACCCATTGAAACTTCTGCGGCGGATTTAACTTGTTCTTCAGCTTCTTCTGGTAAAATTTCTGATAAGTCGGTATCAGCTGCATTGGATCTAATACCCATGGTCAAAATGATTCTTGCGTATGCAACGGAGTCAGTGATCATCTTGGCCAATTCTGGGAAATGCCATCCGTACCATTCCTTACAACGCATAGCATAAGTATTTAATTCCTTGTCTAAGTCATCTAATAAAGCAATGGCTTGAACGATCATGGTATCAACCTTATCAGCGGAGAACTTCAATTTGTGACGACCCATGGAGTGGGCTAACCCTAAGGACATTTGCTTTAAGGCAGAGTCATCTAAACCTGGCAATAATTCAGGTAAAAATTCCTTGATAGCTCTGTGCAAGTCTAAAGAAGCAGCGTCTGAAACAACAGAGAAGTTTAATCCTAACTTGTTAATAGCATTACCCAACTTGGCTTCTGACACAATTAAAGTTGCCTTCTTGTCGTTCTTAACGTCTTCCAACATTTTTTTCAAGTTGTCAGTAATACGTCCTTCGATAATAGCATTGGCTTCTTCCAAAGCGTTGGCAGCAGACTGGAACTTCTCGAAACGATGAATTTTGAATTGTTCTGTCACTTTTTCAACTGTGTTCAAGTCTTCGATCAACGACGAAGACTTGTAGATTTTTTTGTCCGATGCTTTCAATAAAGCATAACCGGCAGCGGTTTCTGTTAATACGTAAGCCATTTTACTTTTCCTTCGTTATTGTCTTGTTTCTGAAGTGTAATTACTTGTGCTTAGATAAATTTGTACTTTAATACAATAATCCTCTAATGTTTTATGCAAGAATAAGGAACTTTGGTATACCTGTAATTAGTTTCAGTAACTTCCAAAAAGATCAGATATAATATCCTTGTAACAATTATCTAATAATACGAAGAAATGTTATCTTAAAATCCTAATCTCTTAGTACTTATGATGGGTTGATTGAAATTTTTCAATCGATGAGGTTTAAAATTTTTCCCATCTCTTGGAAAGTTACACAAAATTATCAAATACGACATTTGTCGTTTTGGTGCAAAATAATTTATTTGGAGTGCAACACGTCCTATTCTTTGTATTTGTACATGTAAATAATCAGCCAGTCGTTAGGATAAATACCCCATTATTAGCATATAAAGTGTTTTGATAGATTCTAAAGCGTGTAAGATGACAGATAAGCGGCCGGGGATAGCGCCGGTTTCAATGTCAAACGGTGTAAAAAAAATGAAGACTAACGACACTGGATCAAACTATAAAGAGAACATACATGATCCGAATAAAGTACGAACAAAACCGACCAAGACAACATATTTTTTCCAGCCTACCAATACGCTAGCATATAGAGATAGGGACTCTAAAGAACAGAAGGATGGGGCGACGAATAATGGGACACCAAATGTGTTGAAGGAATCAGACCCGAATGCGGTATCATATACGATCCCGCTGGTGCAACAGATCAAGACCCCGTCAAAAACATATGAAAGCTACGAGAAGTTTATTCAGGAGCAGCAGAGTTCGGATGACAGTTTTGAGGGTATACGATGGAGAACAAGCCCCCGGAAGGGGATCTGCAAAGGCGTGGGTGGAATGCCATCCTCCCCATTGAAAAATACTGTATCACCGAAGAGAAGGGGAGAGGAACTGAAGCTGTCGTCTACATTAGTGAATGAACAAGCCAATTCGGTGTTATCGAAGTATGGAGCCGGATTCCATAACATTCTGTCGCAAACTCCAACGATGAACAGGACGCATTCAGATATCTCATCATCGGAAAGTGTACATAAAAAGTTTATCAATGCACAACAGTCACCTTCATTGACGCGTACGAAGTCTTTTGGAATAGATACTCTTGCTAGCTCAAAGACAAATAAGCTCTACCGGTTTGAGCGGCCAAATTCCAAATCTGCAACGCCTAAAACAACCGCATCCTTATCAAACTCTACCTCGCTTAACAGCTGGATCGATAAGTTTGACAAAAGTAATCTGAAGCTGGGATCCTTTCCATGTGCTATTGATTTGAAGACCATGGCTCCGTCAACTAATGAGATAATAAATTCGGCTCAACACACAAATAATGATAACGAAATTAAGCATATACATGAGCCTAATGCTAGTATACATGAAGATCTTGTTGCTCCAGACGTTTTAAATGGCATTGATTTCAGTGATGATTTCAGTGACTCTGGCTTGATGACTTCTCCCAATAAACCTGAAGACCGTGGTAAAATCGAGCCAGTGCTGGTTGATTCTGATGATCCATTTTCATCTGATGATGAGATAGTATTGACCGCTATGAGAACGCAATCGAAGAGCTTGGAGACAAAGTCCGAAATTATTGATGAGGATGACTCGGAAGATCCGTTTTCTGATGATGATGTAAAGTTTTCACAACTCGATACGAAAATAGAGACTCGACCTTCATCTTCCTCCCAAAAACATTTGAGTACTCAAGAAAAGTCAGATATTCGTCATGCAGAATCGTTTCAAAATGATATAAAGAGACTAGAAGATCTTCAGTCAATTTGCAAGGGTACTAATGACGGTACTGTAATTAATGACTCAAAGTTATCGTATTCCCGTCCTGATTTACAACGATTTCAAATCAAGTCTATTTTGAATAATACATATAAAGTTCAAAATAGAATTAGAAACCAAGCAATCTTGACTGTTGTTGATGGAAGCTTGGAAGAACTGAAATTAATTCTTAGAGGAGAATACTTACAACTTGATTTTCAAATTCATGATGTAATTCATTTAATCCTCACTGATCCTTCGCATCCAAAACTCGTTGATGATACCCATAATTTGCTAATTTGGAATCCAGATATATTAGTCTCAGCTACAACTGTATCTCAGCAAATGGGGTGTCCTAGAAAGAGTGTTCTAATCAATCGACTAAGCTTTCCCGGTGAATCATCTGTTCCTTTAATTGTAGGTATAATTACTCATGAAATTTTTCAATCTTGTTTCCATAATGAAAATTGGAGTATGGACTACATGAAAGGATTAATGGAATATGAAATTCAATCAAAGCTTCTCCTGATTTATAGCATCGGAAATGAAGTAGAAAAGGTAAGGACTGAGATTCAGAATCAATTACCATATCTAGAGACATGGTTCAAGACCTACTTCAAGAAGCCTTTGTCGTCACATACTTCAATTCCTACAAATCATGGAAATCAAAAAGTAATGTTTGCTGTTAACAAAGCTTTGGATATTGAAGAAAACATTTGGTCACCAATGTTCGGCCTTAAAGGAAAAGTAGATGTAACTCTTGAAGCACAATTATTTGATCAAACTACAAATGGTAAATATTTATTACCGATGGAAATTAAGACTGGTAGGGAATATATTAGTCACCATGCTCAGTCTTCTTTATATTCTTTACTATTCAAAGATAGATACGACATGGATGTTAACATGTTTTTGTTGGTATATACAAAAGAAAGAATATCAAAGAAATATGATATCAGTCGTACCGATTTAAAATCTTTAGTTAATTTGCGTAATCGAATCACAAAATACTTTAAATCAGGAACGAGAGAGCTTCCAGAATTGATAAAGCAATCTCAATGTGATCGTTGTGAAGTCCAGCAGGCTTGTATGACTATTAATAAATTAGTGGAAAATGGAACAGCCGAAGAAAGTGGATTACCAAAAGATGTTTATGAACATTTAACGCTCCATTTGGAGAATGATAAACAATCAAGAGGTTTTTATAACTATTGGGATAATCTTATTACTCAAGAAGAAGGTATAATGACGAACTTAAAAAAAGATTTATGGACTCTTACTGCTAAAGAGCGTGAAAACACTAAAGGCAAAGCTTTATCAGACCTTATTATTAAGGACTCAAATGATAATGATGATTTCCAGGATGAGTTTTTCTATACCTTTGAGAGGCGCAATAATGCAAAGTCTTTACAGAATTCACAATTAATCAAGTATGATAGAATTATTATAAGTGACCAAGAGGGACATTTTGCAATCGCACAAGGGTTTATTATTGCCATCAGGCCTAGCTTTATAAAAGTCTCAGTTAATAGGCGAATTGTTAATTCGAACCTCAAAATGGATGGTTTTAACAAGACGGATAATCAAACATTTCAAAGTGTGCTTCATAAAAACCTGCAGTTCCAAAAACTGAATCAATTGTACCGTATAGATAAAGATGACATGTTTCATGGTATGGGCTTGGCTAGATACAATATTTTGAACTTGTTCCTAAAGGATGGTGACTCACGTAGACGGGAAGCAATTGTAAACTTACAAGAACCAAAGTTTATACCATCAAAGTTACAGTATGATATTTCTTCGGAAAATTTCAATAGCGATCAAATTGGTGCATTTGATAAGATTTTAAGTACGAAGGACTATTCATTAATCTTAGGAATGCCAGGAACTGGGAAAACTACTGTGATAGCACAAATAATTAAACTTTTGGTAGAAAATAAGAAAACCGTTTTGTTAGCCTCCTATACACATTCTGCTGTGGATAATATACTTTTGAAGGTTAAAGACTACGGAATTGACATTTTGAGGATTGGATCACCTTTAAAAGTTCATAAAGATATTAGAAAATATGTTGCAGGCTTTGATGCAAACAAGCAGATCAAAAATTATGATGATTTTATTGCCACTTATATGACACCTTCGGTAGTAGCTACCACATGTTTAGGGATTGGAGACATTGCTTTCAATTTGAGAACGCATTTTGATTATTGCATTATCGACGAAGCCTCTCAAGTATCGCTACCTATTAGTATCGGTCCATTGCGATTTTGCGATAAGTTCGTATTGGTAGGTGATCACAATCAGCTACCTCCATTGGTCCAGCACCCAAACCCTGCTATTAAGCAAGGTTTATCTCGTTCTTTGTTCAAAATATTGAGTGAGACGTACCCACAAAGCGTTGCTGAATTAACTTATCAATACCGAATGTGTGAGGAAATCATGTTGTTATCAAACGTATTGATATATGGCGGACGCTTAAAATGTGGTTCAGAAAAGGTTGCTAAGCAATGTTTATATATTCCAAAGCCGAATATGATAGAAAATCAAATATCCTCACAATATCTTACAAAGTTACGAAAAGAAGATTTATGGATTGACACTATTTTAAAGCCAGAGAATAAGGTAATTTTCATTAACCATGATGATGTTCCAGGAATTGAAAGGACAATAGGTGAAAAAGTTGAAAACTTAGTTGAAGTGAACTTGATTAAACAAATAGTTGAAAGTTTAACTATGTGTGGTGCTAATGAATCGAGTATTGGAGTAATGTCCTTGTACAGATCGCAATTAAGATTATTGCATAGAGGGTTACAGCATAAACCAGATGTGGAAGTATTAACGGCCGATCAATTTCAAGGCAGAGATAAAGATTGTATAATAATTTCGTTAGTGAGATCAAACAAAGAGAATAAGGTTGGTGATCTTCTAAAGGAGTGGAGAAGAGTTAATGTTGCGATAACGAGATCTAAATCAAAACTCATCATATTAGGTTCTAAATCTACTTTAAAAAGTGTCAAAATGTTGGAGGCCTTTATGGCTCTTATTGAAAGTAGAGGGTGGATGTATGATTTACCTCCAAATGCAGACAAATTTTATGAGTTTGCATTCATTGAAAACCTAAGCAACCCAGAAAGAAATGTAAAGCCGAAGGCAAATCAAAATTTAACCAAAAATTCTAGAATTATAAATAACAATCCGCTTATAAGAGATATAATTAATGACATGACAAATTAATGACGTATTAATGACAAACACAATTCACTATATGGATAGATATATAGTCAACAATTTATAGAATGAATTTTACAAAAACGTAAGTAAATATATGTACAAATCAGAGTGCAAAAAAGTGGAATTCGAAATTTCGTCTTCTGAAATGAAACTGATTCCCAACCCATCCATTCTGAGGTTGCTGATCGTCTAGTTGTTGTTGGTTATTATCGTTCTGATTTGGTTGCACATTGTCCTGGTTGGGATTCCTCATCCTTTGCAATTGGCGATATACGTTCTGCACGAAAAATATCATAAAAAACAGTACTGTAAGGAAAATTACTAAATAATCCCCTACATCGGATTCTTCGTCGTCGTAATACAGCCCACCTTCGTGATGAGCTTTTGCTCTTGCATTGGACTTTTCTGAAGCTTCTGATGAATCCTGTTTATTATTATTCCCAATATTCTTAAATGCACTCAACCAGCCAGTGGTTTCACTATTATCGTTTGCACTGAGCTTTTTCTTATTAAATAAGAATTTAAAACGCAACCTTAATAAGGCTAAATTGATGGGAATTTTGTTTGAATTTCTGTCGGTCAGCTCTCGATATTTCAAGCTTAAGTCATAATATCTCTTAGCCATGAAGTAATCTACAGAACTATCGGCTGGTCCTAGGCCATATTCATACATATATGCCAAATTGTAACAGCCGTGAGATGAGTGTTGATGAGCGGCCTTGTTGAAATAGGTGAATGCTTTACTATAATCCGTAGAAAAATTCGATCCAGCAATTCCATTCAAGTAAAGATCACCTAGCAAAACTGTAGCATCAATATTATTTTGCAACGAAGCCCTTTCAAGATATTTAAGAGATGAGTCTATCCTATCCTTTGTAAACGTTTTTCTTTTATGTTTCAGAATGAACGGTTGTAACTGGAAGAGTAAATAGGACGTAGAAACTTGTGCATTCTCTAAACCTTGCTCAGCAGCAATCAGATAACCAATTAAAGCGTTCTTAAAATTACCAAATCGTAATTCATCAAAGGCATATTTTAAATGTGGCATAAAGTATCTCTCTAATCGTTCTACAAATATCTTGTAATACATGGCAGTGTTCTCACAAGTGAACTGTCTATCTTTTTGAACAGCAGCACCAACTCCAGACTGTAAAAACTCTCCCAAGTAGTATAAGGCTTCTGTATTACCTTTGTAAACTGCTTTTTGAACATTTTCGAATATTTGTTCACGATATGGGCTCAGAAATACTACTTCATTTCCACTTTCGTTTATCAATAACTTAGCAAGGTTGAGCCGTGCTTCATGTGAATCAAGTTTTATAGCATCCTTATAATACTCAATAGCAGTTCTTGTGTTTTGTTTTCCTTCAATAAGCCCTTTATCATATATTTGTCCAATGTCATTAAATGCTTCGGACGTATTTCTAAGCTTCGTAGATGCTTCAAGCCAGTGTAAAGCACGGTCGTAATTTTTTTCAGTTCCATGACCCTTAAGATACATATGCCCCAAAAGTCCCTGGCAGCGACTCAAAAAAATTATATTAATTTCATTTGCATTACGATAATTTTTCACACCATAAACCGACTCACCATAATCAACACATTCTCTCAATATCTCAAATGCTCTAGTATGATTTTTGGTTATAAAATAGTCTCCGTCGTATTGTTCCAACGCATCGTAATAATATTCAACTGGCTCGTGGTCAATTTCCAAATTGAATTCATTTAAAACATTCTTCGAAGACGTGTAGCTTTTAGATGTCGAGTATATTGATGTAGGGCTCTCGCTTACTTTGTCTGCGTAAATTCCTCCGTTAAAATCAGGCAACCTTATGTTGTAGAATAGATCATCCTCTTCATTCTCTTCGTCATAATTCTTTAATAAATCGATTCCAATATGTGACACCCTGGTATAATAATAAAGCGCCAAATCACAATTTAAAGGAACTCCACTCCCCACTAAACTTCTATACGCCAAAGCCAAGATGGAATTAGTATCACCATTTGCCAACCCAAACTCATAGTACAAGTTAGCCTTAGATTGGTCTATGGGTAACTCCCCAAACGCTCCTGTAGCATATAAAAACCCAAGCATAAAATATGCATGTCCGTTCGCTTTGATAGATACCGCCCTATGATAGTAATCAAGCGCCTTTGAATAGTTTGCCACAGTCGAATAATTTCCAAACACGTACACATCAGCCGCCGCTACCAATGCTTCAGGATAATTCAACACCACCGCTTCCTCTAGTATCCCTAATGCTCTCTCAAACTCAACTTCTTCGCTTGTTTTGCTCTTTGGCTCATGTTCATAATCATTGATGTCTTCTCTGTATTGGGGAATAAACAAATTATTGTCAATATTGTTGTGATTATACACCGGCTCCCTTAGCTCATACTGTGACGGTAGCTTCTCTATTATATCTATTGCTTTATTATACAACTCAATTCCACTAGCCGCTACTATTGGTTGTACTAAAATGCAAAGAACATATATCGTTCCTGTGAGTATTCTAAGATGATTCTTCATGTATTTTATTCTGCACCAAGTTCCCTATCATCCAATTTCCGATCTTAAACTCGGTCCAACTATACAATGACTCGAATCACTAAATGTGCTATTATACTTCTCTATAAATAGCGTATTGACGCCATGTCAATACTACTTAGTAGATCTACTTGTCATTACGTATTAAAATATAACCTGTAAAATGAGATCTAATCTGTAAAACCGTTACTTAGCCTGAAAGACTGGGCCAACGATCTATCAAAGCGGGTATTATAATACCATTAAGAAACAATTAGTTTACGGTATCGAACGGTGATTTTGGGTCGTTCATTTGAATTCCAAGCTTGGTAGTTTATATCAAAGACAGTTTTTTAAGAGACTAGTTAAAATTAATCAATTCGGAGACACGCTATAGAGATTTAAAATGCTTCCAATAGTGCTGCAACAAGGTCAAGACAACCCCCAGAATGAGGCAATATTCAGGTCAGCACCAATGACATTGGTTCAGTTTTATGTGACTATTGAGCTAGCTCGAGATGTTGTTTATACGTTAGGAAAACTCGGAGATGTTCATTTCAGGGATTTGAACTCGAAGTTGACACCGTTTCAAAGGACATTTGTAAACGAGTTACGGGGCATTGATAAAATAGAATCACACTTATCGTTTTTACGGAGCATGATGGACAAATATGATACTTTAGGAGCAACACCATATCTGAGTTTACAGGCTGATCAAAGACCCTTACCATCTGCATCGGAAATGGACAATACCAGAGCTGAGGTTACTACATTTTATGAAAGAATCAAACATCTTGATAACTCATATAATTCGTTGGACCAGCAAAAGTTCAAATACATTGAAAACCGGTACGTGGTCACCGCTGTCAATCGATTCCATTCATCGTCTTTGGCGAGAGTGGATGACATTGATCAGCGTTTTGCAATTCATGGTGATACAGATGATGAAGATAATGTAGCGTTGTTGAACAATAGAAATAATAGCTTGGAGGATCCAGTAATCGATGCTGCCATTCTCGAAGACTCAGGCTTTAATTCCATTTCCGGATCTATAGCAAGAGAAAAAGTGCCTCTCCTAAGAAATATATTGTGGAGAACATTGAGAGGTAACTTATTCTTTCATGATATACCCATAGAAGACGAAAAAATGTCCAACTTTAGTGTGAAAAATCCCGAATTTATAGACAAAAATGTTTTTATGGTATACATACACGGGGAGTTTTTGAAACAGAGAGTCAGAAGAATTATACAATCTCTAGACGGGATAATTTATGATAATGTAAATGGAGGATCCAGTGCAAGAGCCGAAACCTTGACTGACTTGAATCACAAAATTGAGGATTTAAATAATGTTGTGCTGAGCACAAGAGAACATTTAATAGCTGACTTACTCATTTTCCAAGAAGGCTATCTCGATAGATGTTATTTAGTTCAAAGGGAGAAGTTCATATATCAGACTCTAAACAAGTTTGATATGGATGGTACGAGAAGGTGTCTCGTAGGAGAAGGATGGATTCCTAAATCTGATTTTTCAACCTGCCGACAAACATTGAAAAACTTAATCCACCAAAAGTCCCGTCACGTTATACCAGAAAACAACTCTCAGGAATCAATTTCTTTATCTGCTGAGAATACAGATACACGAACAACCCCTGATCCAGAAAACTCCGATAATTTATTTGCAATTGGTGATGCAAATGTAGATGATACTATAGATGCAGAAAATGAAGATTACAATTCCTTAGTTGCAGTCGTTAATGAACTTTCTACAAACCGTACTCCTCCAACCTATCATAAGACAAATAAGTTCACATCTGCTTTCCAACTGATCATTGATGCATATGGTATTGCTACTTATCAAGAAGTGAATCCAGGACTAGCAACGATTATCACTTTCCCATTTATGTTTGCTATTATGTTTGGTGACTTAGGGCATGGGTTCATTGTATTCTTAATTAGTTTGTATTTGATTAAGAATGAATCTCATTTTGGCCCAATGAAGAACAAGGATGAGATTTTTGAAATGGCTTTCAATGGTAGATACATTGTTTTATTAATGGGATTTTTTTCTATGTACACAGGTTTCATTTATAATGATATTTTCTCGAAATCAATGAGTTTTTTCAAATCTGGCTGGGAATGGGAGTTCCCAAAAGATTATGATTTTGGAAAGGATGGTCCAGTTACTCTTATTGCTAAGAAAATACCAGGACACACTTACATTTTTGGATTAGACTGGGCATGGCATGGATCTGAAAATAATTTGTTGTTTACAAATTCGTATAAGATGAAATTATCTATTTTGATGGGTTTTATACACATGAATTATTCGTTATTTTTCAGCTTAGTAAACTATAGATATTTCAAATCTAGAGTTGATATTATTGGTAATTTTATTCCAGGGTTTTTATTTATGCAAAGTATTTTTGGTTATTTGTCACTTACTATTGTATACAAGTGGTCTGTTGATTGGATAGGTAAAGAGAAGCAGCCACCAGGATTGTTAAACATGTTGATTAATATGTTCTTGGCACCTGGTAATATAGAGGAACAACTTTATCCAGGCCAAAAATTTGTCCAAATTGTTCTTGTATTGATTGCAGCAATTTGTGTCCCTTGGCTTTTACTTTATAAGCCAATGACATTGAAGCGTCAGAATAATAAAGCCGTAGAGCTAGGATATTCCGATTTGCATTCCCAAATGAACCACAGTCTCCAAATGCACGAAGAAGAAGAAGCAATCATGTTGGAAAATCAATTGAACAATGATCCTCCTGATGAAGTAGATATGTTGGATGACAATTTTAGATTCCCTAATGATGTTGAACCATTATTTCATAATTCTGCTGCTCATTCTGATGATCATGATTCATTCAATTTTGGAGATATCGTTATTCATCAAGTTATCCATACAATTGAATTTTGCTTGAATTGTGTTAGTCATACAGCTTCATATCTTAGATTATGGGCTCTATCTTTAGCCCATGCTCAATTGTCAACAGTTTTATGGTCAATGACTATTCAAAATGCATTCGGTACTTACGGTGGTTGGGGTATATTTATGACAGTAGTATTATTTGGTATGTGGTTTATTCTTACAGTTTGTATTTTAGTTTTGATGGAAGGCACTTCGGCTATGTTGCATTCTTTAAGATTACATTGGGTTGAAGCTATGTCAAAGTTTTTTGAAGGTGAAGGTTATGCATATGAACCTTTCACATTTGAGTCGATTGATATATAAATTATAAACTAAGTAGTTTGAAGCACCTGTGCTTTAGAATCCTTCTTGTTCTGGTATATATATAGCTCTTTTTGCTTAGCTATTGACTTGTTTCGTTAAATAGATACTTTTTTTCATAGAGCTTTCCATGCTAAAATTTCCAAGACATTTTTCCCTTCTCCGTTGCCACGATTAGCCTTAATGCCACTAGGCAAACTGCGCTTGATAATAATAGAATTCCATTATAAATAATTGGGTTCCTATAATCACTTGCTTTGAGGCCTTGGTTGGTAATCATCAAACCAGCTAAAGGGGAGCCTAGCATACTTCCGACACCTCTACTGAAATACATTAAACCACTCATCGATTGATAATTTACCACTCCGAATAATTCAACAAGACATGTTGGTAGCAACGATATTATAACACCTGAAAAAACGCCATAGAATATAACAAATGAAATGTAAGCATCTCTTGCTTGCACCATCCATAGTGTAAAAATGGTAATAGCGCTTAAAATGCTACATACAATAATTGTATTCATTCTTCCAAATTTATCACCGACATATCCCAAAAGAATTTTAAAGCATGCATTAATAGCATTATTCAAACCAATAAACAAGGCGCCTTGGTTGTAACTGAAATTTAAGGTTCTTGCATATTTCGACATATAAATTAATGGAATTAAATATCCCGCTGATTGTAGAAGACCGCCTAAAATAATAAGCAATACCTTCCATGAACCTAACTGACGAAGGTTAAATAGCTTGTTGTTAGTTCTAAAATTGCTAACATTAGGCTCCACAACCAAAAAGCTAGCAATCACCGTTAAAATTAAATTCATAAAGCCAAGTGCTCTAACACACCATTGCCAGCCAACAATTTCAATTAAATACCGACTAATATTGGCCATTGCTAATCCCCCAAACCCAGTTCCACTGAATAATATTCCCATGGCAATTGCTCTATGACGATTAAAATAAAATGGTGCACATACAACTGGTGGTAAGTAAAGAAGACTTGAGCCTACGCCAAACAACAAGCCTTGTGCTAAAACAAATTGATAAAGCTCGCTGCAAAATCCCGTAAGAATTAAGCCAAGAGACATCAGTACGCTTCCAATTAACATTATATTGCGTGGTTTCAAATAATACATAATACTCTTGTTAAAAATACCACACAAATATGTAAGTGCTGTACCTAAGGTCCCAACTATTGCAACTTCTGAATCTGAATAATGCTTCAAAGGTCCATCTTTAGAAGTATAGAATTCTTGAAAAACCCCATATGAAAACCCTATCCCAAATGTCATAAAGTTACAAATAAATCCAGCTATTACTACTTTTATACCATCCTTATTGTTAGATATTGTTTCAATAAAATCCCATTGCTTCGATGCTATATCATCGTTGGGTTCTTCTTCGGATCTTATACTATCATTCATTTCAGTGTCATACACTAATTGTTTAGACAATTATCGTCATAAATTCTCAAAATTCCGCAAGTATTTTGGGAGTGAGTGCCAGTTCATGATGATTCATTTTTACAAAACTTGTGAAGTACAAAGTGCTAATGCACAAGTGAATACATATATATAAGCATTAAACTATTAGCAAGAAATAAACTTAAATAAACATTGTAAAAGCAAGACCATATGAATATTAAACCATATACAGAAAAATTAAGATAGTTTTATTTATCTTCTCTTTCTTCATCATTCTCATCGCTTAAGACACCATTTAAAATTAAACCCTTAGAAACTATCAAATCGGATAAATCACATCTCAAATTATAGTCGAGAAATTGCTTTTTGTCATCATTGATCCATAATCTTGTAATTCTTATTAATTTATCCAAAACATTGGAATTTTTAAAATCGTCAAAATCTTCATTTTGATCAATTAACTTGGTAAGAATTTTTAATAATGCTGTGAAAGATAATAAAGATAATGTTGCTTGTTCTGTAGAAAAATTCAAATATTTTAGCAACTCTTTTGAATTTGTTTTATTATTGTGGTGATAATATAGAATTAATGAACTTGCCAAGATGATAAATTGTTCCTCTGAAACTAAACTTAATGAGCTAATTAGAGACTTGCGTGAACTTATCTTCGAATTTATTTGTGTCTCAGTCTCAGCAGAGTAATTGGTTGTCTGGTCTGTTTCATCGTCTTCTTCAGAGAAGTCAGATACATCTTCATTCATTGATTCGCTCTCTTCCGTAGCATTTTCGAAGTTATATAACCTTGCATGAACATCAGTTTCAATTCTTCCTAATAATTTAGGTGCCGACTGTTCCTCAACCACACTTTTGAATAGAGAAAAGTATTTTCTCAAGCTTGTAGTAGACGTATCATTTAACAAAATAGCTTCTATTTTATTAACATCATCCGTTATTTGTTTGAAGACCTTCGATTTTTCTTGAGTATTTGAGGCCATATTTTTCAAATAGGCCAAGTTCAATTCATGTGTGATTTCCAAGATTCTCCAAGTAACAATAGTACTATAGTAATCATGCCTATTTTCTTGGAAAAGCTCAACATACTTAACCTTATTCTGGCCATCGTAGACGTCTTCATTAATATTTTTATGCTCTGCTATATTAATAAGTCTCTTCAATAAAGAAGCGGAGCCTAGCATAGAAATTCCATCTAAATTATGAATCAAGTCATTTAGCTTCATCAATGACTGATTATCACCTTTATATTTGAAATTCAATAAAAGCGAGCCTTTTAAAGTCATGTTGTAATTAATAAACTTGGATATTAACGGAAATTTGATACTTAATATAGTTCCAACAATTAAGTTTAGGAAGCAGAGTTCGAAGGTTGCTTCGCATGATGTTAAATAAATATAATACTTAAGAAGATTAGTCCACGAGAATTCTTCCTCAGATTTTCCAGATAGTAAAAGCAAAATATTATCCACTTTCTCTTGCTCGAAAGAATGTGGTAACTGAAGTCCTAAACTATTCAAAAGCCAAAACTTCAATATCCTAATGGTTCCTTCATCTGATTTTTTATCATTTTGCATTGTAATAAATAAGTTTGGTAGTATTATGCTAGCAAGAGATCCAAAAACCAATAGCACTTTTAATAAGCTCCACAATTGTATAGTCATTTGATTTGGGTGCGTTATGAAATAAGGGAGGAAGCCTGAAAACGGTAAAGCAGATAACCCTTTAAACTCACCACCATTATCAGCCATCAATGAAGTTCCCATAACCGTTGCCAAGCTACCAAGTAAAATTTTATTGTAGTTATAACTTGGATTTGTAGCACCCATACCAGCATTTTGGTTGTTGAAGTTAAAAGAGCCACTACCGAAATCTTGCCCTGGTGTCGAATTGAAGCTTTGCTCATTCTGGGGAGGAACATAGCCAAATCCACCTCTTTGTGAAGGTAACGCTTGCTCTTGGGGTATTGGCTGAGAACGTAAATTAGCCTCTTGGATTAATTTCTGCAATTGAGTATTTTGTTCTTTCAATATATCATTCTTCTGTTCTAGATGTTTAATGTATTCAGTGGCTTTTGTTAAAACACTTGCTTTATTCAATTTCGAAGCTGGAGTCAATCCTTCTAAGTCTGCCATCGAAACATCTTTGTTCCCAGCTACGATTCTTAACGAAGGAACTGCATCTCTCAAAGCCAAAATCTTGGAATTTATATTGGTACGATACTTCTTTTCAATCATATTATGGCTGCTTTTATCTTTTTTATGTGGCTTAGTGACTTTTGCACTCTTCGAAGTAGACAAACTTTTCATTTTCCCACTTGCATCTTCATTTTCTTCAATCTTTACTAGCAGCTCAGGTGAAGTATGTGCCGATGTCAATGAGTGTTGGCTAATTGGAGTCATTCCATTGTTCGTGGAATCTTGCGAGTATGTCCCGCTTGACATAGATGAGGAGATCAAATTATTGGGTGCTTTCATATCTGTTCCTATTTTAGAATCTAAATTGAAGTAAGCATTATCACCATCACCATTATTTATACTTGGATTGCTATATTCTTGGTTTATTATATTAAAATCATCACCACCTTTATTACGAAATATCTCATTTTGGTTAACACCTTCTGACGCCCAGTTGCTATCAACAACGATAGAACTCTTAAACTGCTCATCTTCACTCAAAGGTGAAAGAGATGATACCGCCCCCGATATGTTTTCAAGAAACTCATTAGCGTTATCAAAATTATAAAATTCGTTATCAAACTCGAACGTATTTGTTGTCGTCATAACGCTATCTGAAGATATTACCCCTAAAACCTTAGTTTATATGAATTCTTATTCAAGTTTTTATCCTAGTATGATTGTCTTAGACTAAGAAAATAATCCCATGGAAAAAAAGACCATTATTAAGTCCTTCATAAAAAAAACCACCTGTTTTTCTTTAATCTTATGCAAGTGCCCTGGCTATCATCGTTTAAAAAAAATCAGGCGATTTTTTTGAAAACGAGTGAGCGAGTGTTCATTAGCCTCATTAGCGGAAACAGAGATTTAATTTGAGTCACTAATTGTATATTACTGCTTCTAACATTCTAATAGTAGAGAAATATATAGCAAATAAATGTTTTATAAATCTATATAGGAGGTAAGGCATTCCGACACACCGGACATTGTAGTTTGTATTTCATCCAATCTTCTAAGCAATCAGTATGAAATATATGACGGCATGGGGTTATCATATATTGCTGGCCTCTTAACTTATCCGTATGTTGCCTATTTGGTCTCTTTGATTCGGGGTTTACCCCTATTGGCAACTCTATTTCATTCATACAAATTGTACAATCGACTTTACAAGTTATGATATCCGATTTTGCAGGATCTTCATTTTGAGCTCTAATATTGGATAAAATATCAGAGGCAAATCCATTTTCCAAATCTGATATGTTCAAGAATGGATGGTAATCATATGCCTTTGGTAACCACTTTTCATTAAGCCAGAATCTAGGGCCGAGGATTTGCTGGAGACTTAATAATCCAATTTGGAATGCATACCAGAGGGTTATAACCATGGCCATGATTGGATCGTAATGATGTCTTAGCGGGTTCTGTTCATAAAGACACAAATACCAAATTGGCAGCAATCGAATCAACGACGTCCCGAGGATGAATTCCCAAGAGAACGTCTTTCTTCTATTCTTCAATGTATTTCTTAAAAACTGGGGTATCCAGTACGAACTGATAGCTAGCAAACCAACGTATTCAAATATTTGACGGTACTTTACTCTCCAGGTAAATACGTTTAGGATGAGAAACGTAGCGATAATCGTTAAAGAAAACCCACTTGCAAACAATCCATTTGAATATCTTGCTTCATCATTAGCTCCAGGCATTGGGGCTGCAAGTACAGGTGCCGGTTCATTTGTGTCTTGAGTGTTCTCTTCACTAGCACTATCAGCATTACTATTTCCTCTCTCGTTTCTGCTTACACTTCCTCTTAAAACTTCCCACCAGGTAGTACCTCGCTCATTCCCTTGGTTTACCATCACACTCACAATGAATCTCATTTCAAAAACTCCGCAAGTAATAAAAGATATTACTGCAACACATGAGAACAACAAGTATAAACTCTCTGTTAACGTTGATATTAACAAAAAGAACAATGCAATTAATGAGTCCTGAAATCCAATAATGGATAATGTTGATGTTGAAATGTTGGACAATTGACCTGGAGTAGTGGTATCTTTTATTTGTCTAATAAAGATGAATAACTGTACCAGAACTAAAATCAAAAAAAAGATCAAGATCTTCTTAAACTGCCTATCAGTGACCTCTATTTTGTTTCCTTGGAGCTTGGTATCTGCTTTTAAATTTATCGTTATTCCGCAATCTGGAGAATACAAGAGGGCACTTTTAACTTCAATTTGAGGTATCTGTTGTGGTATTGGTATTCCACTAGGATTCATTAACTCTTCATCAATGTCTTGTAATTGTCTCTTCAGGTATTCTGTTTTTTCAAATTGTAGGAAAGTTAAATACTCACATTGTTGGAGAGACCTAGTGATATCTGAATTCATTTCATCCATATTAATATCTCTGTCAATATCCGTGATATTCAAAAACTGGCTCATAAGTAATTTCGACGTGTTGAAGCTATCTTCGCCCATAGTAAAATGAGGTAATGCATGGAATCCCGAAAACTTCGCTGAGCTTGTGCTTGCAACCAACGATCCTGTTTTCTGAAAATACACTCCCAAAGTGTTTAATTCGTGTCGGTTAATCTCGGGGTGGTCGACTAAATTTAGTTTCACCTCTACCAATACAGCGTCATTTATACTGTCTTTAGTCTTATTATACAAAAATCTGGACATCCCTGGATGCCGATAATTATAATCGAAACTCTTTATGGACAAAGAAAGTTTGCCTGAATCTTCTGTAAAGTTACCAATTTTATCTGGGACAGCTCCAATGTCGTCTGGTGGTGGATTATTTTCAGGATCTTCGTCATATCTTTCTTTTTGTTCCTCCCTTCTTCCTCTGGTATATGAATCAAAGTACTCCTGTAAGTACGAAGGAAGTGGTAGAGTATACTTTTTTAATTGTTTTTTTGGCTTATCTACTTCAAATTCGCCGTGTGCTTTACCAGTTATGTTTAATAAATATGCTGGCGAATTGGTATCGGTTTCATCAATTGGATCATTTCCCCAAAACTCCTTCACCTTACCACTCACTTCGTTCGGAAATAATGAATATTTCTCGTCTTCAGCCCACGGTTTTTTCTTGCTATACTTACGAAATGGCCAATCCAGAACATTTTTGTTATCAAGATTATCAACATAAGACAATTTTAAACCTGTTAAATTTCCATAGCCAGTATGGTATTCTGAGCTTATTAATTCCCGTTGATTTTGCTTTAATGATTCTTGGTATGTTAATAATGTGTTCTTATCTTTTGTTGAATGTGGTTGATCTGCCCCATTCGGCAAAGATAAAAAAATGAACATTATTATAAAGAATAATAATGTTTGACGATCTACCTGCATGCCGTTAGATGTCTCTTATTATTCTATATTTGTATGAAAGTGATATAAGATAAAATATAGTGGCAATTAAATTCAATTAAATGGTTCCGCAATAAAGAACAAAAAGATCACCAAAAAAAAACTCCTCAATAAAACTACAACTCTTTTTAATAATTACAGTTATATATTAACTTTGATACTCTAAACACCATGTAGCATTTGAATAATAGTTTTTAGATAATAAAATAGATTAACAAACAAATAAAAAGAAAGTAATGTCTTAAAAGACACCGAAATAAAGATTAACGATAAACAAGAAATACTAAATTATGAATAATGGTATAAATAAGTCAAATATTATTGAGTACAATGTAATTTGATATATTGGAATTATTTTTTGAGCGAAAATCGCTTGGTATGTTTCTGTAAGAATATAATTGCCCTGCAATCATTCGAAAGAACCATTAATTAATATTTTACATTCGATGTGTATATCACATGAAACCAATGGTAACAAATGCAGTAATCAAAACAACCATACTAGCAGAGATGAACTTCTTGTTACCATTGTTATTGAATTGTTGAACTTCAGCGCTGGCTGTAGAACTGGCAATACTGCTGATGGTCTCAGGTTCACGATTGTTGATGGTAACATATTGAGTAACAGTAGTTGGAACACAATCATCAGGTGAAGTATTAGCATTTACTGCAGTAGAAACACCAGCAATAGTTGTAGGTTCGAAGGATTCAGCGGCAGCAGTAGTTCTTGTGGCAGCGGTAGCATCATCGCTTGAAACATCCGCGTCGCAATCTTCACAATCTTCGCTGTCATCACAGTCATCATCGTCGTCGTCATCATCGTCATCGTCATCTTCATCACAGTCACAGGTTGGATCGCAATCTTCGTCATCATCATCTTCGTCGTCGTCGTCATCTTGACAATCGCCAGATGTAGATGAACCAACGATTGAACCTGAACTTGAACCGGATGAAGAACCGGATGAACCGACATTAGAACCTGATGATCCAGAAGATGATCCGACGTTAGAACCTGATGATCCTGAGGACGATCCTGAAGATGATCCTGAAGATGATCCTGAAGATGATCCTGAAGACGATCCTGAAGATGATCCTGAAGAAACATCTTCTTCATCTTCATCATCATCTTCATCAGTACATTCTTCCTCAGTTGAGCCTGAACCTGAACCTGAACTGGAACCTGAACTAGAACCTGAACCGGTACCTGAACTGGAACCTGAACTGGAACCTGAATTTGAGTCAGAACCAACTTCCTTAACTTCTGGTAATACAGTAGTCGTGACTTCAGAGACTTCACTAGTAATAGTACGACCATTTACCGTAACAGTAGTTGTATGTATGATTGTAGTGTAAGCAGTGCTGTATTCTGTCGTGTATTGGGTGGTTTCATCACAATAGGTTTCTTCATCATCGTCATTGGTGCTACCTCCCGTTGTATGGGTATCAGTGGTTGCAGATGGAATTCCAGTGATCGTACCAGATGGTTCTTGAGTGACAGTTCCAGTAGGACTCGTAATGGTTTGCCCGTCCGAATCAGTTGGCTCATCACAGTACGTCTCATCATCATCGTCGGAATTCGAAGGATTGCTGATGACACTATTACCTGAAGTTATTGATGGAGCGCTTGTCTTTCCTGATGTAGGAAGATTGGTAACGGATCCAGTAGGGTTAGTTATAATAGTTTGGCCGTCCGTATCAGTTTCCTCGTCACAATAAGTTTCGTCATCGTCTGAACTGGATTCACCAGAAGCCAGAGCAATACTAGTAATCGAAGAGCCAACGGTGTCTGACACAGAAACGTTCAAGGAGAGTGATGCAATAGGGATAATAGATTGTCCAGCTACTGTAGATTCCGCTGCAATCGAAGTAGCATCAGTTATAATTGGATCAATTGTTTGACTTGCAGAATCAGTTTCTTCGTCACAATAAGTTTCATCATCATCATCAGAAGATGCAGATGAAGCATTGGATGAAACTGAAGATGCTGTACCAGATGAGTTTCTTGAAGTTGTAGGTAAAATGTCACTAATGTCTAATATATTAGAAGTTTCATCTCCAGTATTAGAATTGATAGAAGGATCAGTACTAGTAGTTCTGAGCGATGTAGTTGGGTTCGTACTGGTAGTTCTCACTGATGATGTAAGTGATGGAGCGCTGATTGCAGTTTCACTCGCAGTATCGGTTTCTTCGTCACAATAGGTTTCATCATCTTCCTCAGTGGAGCCCTCAGAAGAACTGGAATCATCCGCAAGCAAAGCATTCAATCTGAATTTAGAACTACTTGAGCTGGAAGCAGAAGAAGCAGATGTAATAGTATTAGCTCTAGCGGTGGATGCTGTTGATGTTAAACTAGATGATGATATAATTGGATTGGAACTGGAACTAGAACTGGAACTAGAACTTGAAATAAGACTTGATGTTGGGATTCTTATAGCTGATGAAGAACCAGAACTTGCTGATGCCGCAGCAACATTTGCACTTACGCCAACACTGGCCTGGATATCAGCAGCAGAGCTAGCATTAGTCTCTTCATTTGAGCTACTGCTCGAATCAGATGCATCTGAGGAGCTTCCTTTTGAAATAAAAGAGCTAATTGAGTCTAAGAACGAACGTCCGAAAAGTTTTTTGGTTGCTTCATTTTTAGTTGGTACATTTTCAACTGCAGCACTAGCGATGGCCGAGTAGACCAATATGGTACCACAAACTGAAGATACTTTCATTACTTGATTATTTCTTAAGCTATATCGTTAGTCAAAATTGCATTCGATATGAAAGAAAACCACAGAAGAAAAAAAGCTTTTGACCCAAAACAATGAAATGGGCTTAAACCAAGGGTATCTACAAAATATATATGAATGCCTCCAGAAATCCTTAATGAAATTGGGGAAATAACTATACTGCTTTAGGTAATATGCAAAGCATTTCATTAACTTCGTTGATTTGCAATAAATTACTGTATTCATCGCTTATTATACCGTCTATTTTAGTTCCATGTTCGGTAAATTGAAAACTTATATGTGTGTTTACGATGTTTCTTTTACCCAATTAGGGAATAAAAATTGGAACATTAATCATTTCCGAAATAGGAAATTTTTTCAGATCGCATTATGTTCAATAGCCATTGCTATTAATGTTATGTTTCATTATAGAGGAATAATAGAAAGCCATTCGTAAGCCTTGATTGTAACGTATTCTTGTAATTAATTAGTTACCTAAATGTCCGTAACAGGAAATTTAATATTTACTATTTTTACGAAATTAAAGCAGGATACTATTATTAACATCCTCGTTTAATTTGAGTTACAAGTCTATTGACCAAGCTGCAAAGGGTTTAGAGGATTCACGTGAGTAATTATAGGCCTAGGTTTACCATGTCTAGTGGTAAACATGTATTTTACAATTGAGTGTTTATTTTGGTCCAATGAACTAGCCTGTGATTGCAGCATTTGCACCTGTGTGATCCAAATATCGTAATATCAATACAAAGCGATCTTCATATGCAACAGTCCAACTAGTAAATTTGTAAATATTAAACTTAAGCTCCTATTATGGAATAGCTACAATGGATAAACTGTTTAACCACGCGGATATAATAATATAAGAATTATGAATTGAATTTATACAAAAGGTATGCGAAAAGAAAGCGTAAAGCACCGAAACAAGTAATACATAGTAGAAAAGTAATAAATGTATATGACTAAGCGTAGTCAATATATTGGGAATCAGTTAATTCTTGTCTCTTTTTGATAGCAGACGCAATACTTCTCTTGATCTTCTTTTTTAAGGCTCTCTTCTTTGCCTTTCTCTTCTTGCTAGCAGGTGAACAGCAACACTTCTTACCAGAAGAAGAACTGGATGAGCTGCCAAACAACGAAGAACCACTGCTTCCTTTGCTAGTAGATGAGCTAGATGAAGAGCTAGAGTTTCCGTCGAATAAAGCATTCACAAATTCATTGACGATATTGCTTAATAATGAAGAGACACCGCCTTTCGCAGATCCTAACAAATCCTTGATAATCTCTTCGAAAAGGCTACTACCAGACCCCGAAGAACCAAAAATAGCCTCAGATGCTTTAGACAAAAGTTCATCGCCAGAAACGCCTGTTGAATTGGAAACACCAAGGAATGAGCTAAGAAGATCTCCCAAAATGCTACCTCCACTAGAAGACGAGCTAGACGAAGATGAACCACTAAATAATGAAGAAAGCGCGCTTTCAGCAATTGCGAAGATGCTCAGGAATAATCCCTTTCCAGAACCTGAGGAGCCACTATCTGAGAAAATTGACTTGATTGCCTTGGAAGCAAAACTGAAGATATCGTGTAACAAACTTCCACCAGAACTGGACGAAGTGGAGCTAGAAGATGATGTAGAGCCAGAACCCAAGCCATCAATGAAACTACCAATTTTGTTTTCAGCAATCCCTAAGATTTTGTCAATAAAGCTCTCACCAGACGATCCAGAAGAAGCATCACTACCACTGCTAAACAATGACTCAATAGCATGTTCTGCAATAGAAAGAGCTCCACTAATCAAACTTCCACCGGAGATAGATGAGTTAGATCCTTTGTCGAATAAAGATCCAATAGATTTTTCTGCGATTTCAAGAACATCGTCTAAAAGACTGTCACCAGAACCTGATGATGAACTGGATCCTGAGCTAGATGAAGAATTTGAATCAAAAAGATTGTCAATCGCATTCTTTGCTCCACTGATTATTTCATCCAAAAAGTCCCCGCCAGACAGGGAACTGGAAGTTCCATTAGAAGATGAGTCTGAAGAGCTGGAATCTCCTAACAATGAATCAAAAAGATCATCAAAAAGTGAGCCACCAGTTGAACTTGAAGATTTAGTGGTAGCAGTAGTAGTCGAATTAGAATCACTGTCACCACCACTCAAAACAGAATCAAAAATATCATCAAGGATAGAGCCACTTGTTGCAGTGGATGTGGATTTTGAGGTGGCTGAGGTAGCTGAGGTCTTGGTCGAGGAATTTGAATCAGCGTAGTCACCTTCACCTAATAATTTGTCAAAAAGATTATCAAAATAGGAACCAGTTGTCGTTGAACTACTTGTCTTGGTAGACGAAGTTTTCGTCACTGCTGATGACGTAGTGGACTCAGAATCATCTCCTCCTGCCAAAAAGTCGATATAATCCCCAAGTGACGGATCGTTTGAAGTTGCCTCACTTTTGTTGGTAGATGAAGTTTTTGTAGACGAGGTGGTATCATCTGCCAACAAATTTATCGATGTAGCAGTAGATGCAGATCCTCCAAGGGTAACGTCTGGAATAATTTCGGAAAGTGCTGGTGCAGCATTTACGAGCTGGGAAGCAAGTACTGAAGTTATAGCTAAGCTGGAAACCAATTTCATTTCTACTGATATGAAGAATCACTTGTTCCAAGGGTATAACGTAAGATAGAAATTAATATGAGTTTCCTTCAAATTTTCAATATTTCTCTTCCTTTCAAATAGGTGGGATTGTTTCCCCATTTTAAGTCTTAAATCCTAATATCTGAATTAGACGTTTTCTTCATTGTACGGCTACTTTAGTATATGTTTATGTTTTGCGAATGATACTTCCATGCAATTAATGAAATATGTTTCCTAATTAGGAAATGTTATTTGTGGGTCGCATAATACTTTACTTCTTTAGGAACTTTGTTTATGAGTTAAAAACTAATCCTTTTGTAAAGTACAAAATTAATAGGTTAATTGTTTGCAGAAGGCACTCATGTTACTTCATTTAATTTAATCACTAACCCATTTGGTATTTTCATACATCTGAAATTACGGCATTGCATTATTAGGAATATTTATGAAAAATGATGAAAGTTGCGAATAAATTGAAAAATATTAGATGCATAATTAAATTTCACAGCATATTTACAACTCAATAATGAGAGTTAATAACAATAACAATAACAATCATATTTCATAAATGAAGTATATAAGAATTATGAATTCAAAAAGAGTCTATTACTATTCACTGGGCAAAATTGTCCCTAAAATTTTTGTATTAGTCAAATGTTATGGCGGACATTGGATTTTTAAACATATCACCTAGTAATGTAAAAATAGCAAATTGAACTTGACTGAGACGTATATTGCATGTGTTCCATATAATTTTGTTGTACCTGTTATGAACATTTTGCACTGAAATATTTGTTCGCTACAAGACACGCCTACTTAAAAGGGTAACAATTGAATCTCAGTAGCCCAAACACATTTTTATTGTGAAAAATAGTAAACACTATCGATATACCTAGTCAAGACCATAATAGACCCAAATGGGAGGATTTCGACCAATTGTTAAATGTATGATAATAGTTATTTATGTTTCATAGTAGGATCAAAAGAACATCGGGTTGATTTGGTGTTTCACGTGATTTTAATATGAACTTTTTCGATTAGTTATTAGTTATTCGGCCTGAGAGGATTCTTATTCCATTACAATAACTACGCAACTATGAGACCATCATTAGTGAGACTCGTCAGACCCCGTCGTCCTGAACGCAAGACTTCTCCCATATTACCGCCTTTAAAGCTATACAAAGCTTTGTTGAGAGCGCATGCTCAAAAATTACCCGTTGAATTAAGACCGTTGGGAGACCAATACGTTAAAGCAGAATTCAAAGCACATAAAAACATTGATAATCCGTTACATATAGTTGGATTTTTAACGCAGTGGCAGGACTACTTAAAGGGTATCGATGGTGGAGAATGGATTAACGGCAAATTAAGTCAACAAGATCTTGATAAAATGTCCCCGGAACAAATAGGTCAGCTATACGAGCTTATGGAAGAGGCTAAGAGAGTCGGAGCTAGCGAATGATTCAAGTTCAGATTCCTGTAAATATTATACATATCAATATATATATCTTTATACATGTAGTAATAGAATATTATTTCTTATTTATTTATCATTCGTCTTTATCGTCATAGTCTTCTTCTTTTTCCCTTTCTTCTTCTTCCTCTTCATCAGGAGGCTTGTGTTGATTGACAAACTTAAACTTAGGTACAAAGGGAGGTTTTTCTATGTTATGTATTTCGAACCATTTCGGAATACACGAGCTCTTCAACCATGAGGCGTCTTTTTTAGTTTGACAGGTACATCTTCTTTGCTTTCTGATCTCTGGGTCCCAGGGGCAGTCACCGTTTGGTGAATGGAAATATCCTGAGTTATCCATATAAAACAATTCATCTTTACTTAGTAGTAATGAAACACCCATAGAATGAATCGGGGCATCACCCCAACGACTATAGTAGAATCCACCTGCCCTATCAATATGGTCGAAAAATTTTGAATATGCGTCCAGTCTATAAAAATCCATATCTCCTATTTCGAAATTCGACCAAAAATGACACATATTGTAAGTTACTCCTCCATCTTCAGTCAAAAATTCCATATTATTATCTTTGGCAACTAATTTTGGGTTTTTCCGAGAGAAATCCTGAACAGTTTCCCATAAGTTTGTAACAGTAGTGTGTAGCTCTAAAGGAGCCAATGTAAATGCATATTTTTTATTATTTTCTTTCATATATTTAAACCAATCTTGATCAAATATATCACACTGAAATTCAATTTCAGGCTCTACTCTCCAGTAGTATCTATACTTCTTCATTATTGGTAATCTGTAGAAGAAACCTGAGTTGAATCGACACATATGCCTGTATGATTCAGAGTCACCATACTTAACTTTATTTTGTTTCATCGTGTGTCTTGTTTCGTTTGCTTTGTCTTGGTCGATCCAATCTGGGTAGCTCCATATTTCTTGCGGTATTTGAACAAAATGGGCTTTGCCACTTACCAAATTTTCAATGACTTTTATGAATGTCGGATGAAATGGTTCATCATTAGCAAATACCCAATCATAATGATACTTGTTATTGAACCTGTATTCAACTGATTCTATAGCTTCGGCAATACCCCGAAAATCTTCGTTTCTGACCAAAGAGAAAAAAGTAGCGTTCTCCCTCTGATAGTTTAGAACTTCATCTGTAAAATTATTAGTAGATTCCCCCCTTGCAGCCCTTCCGACAAACTTGTCGTTGTAAAAGACCTTGCTTTCTCGAAATGGTATCAATGTATCATACCCCGGGTCCTGGGATAGCAACAGTTCTTGGTTATCTAATAGAAAAACACTCCCACGTTCTTTATCTTTTTTACGGATTGTATCTGTCCTTTCCATTTCTTCAACATTATGTGGATTATTTGCAAGATTTGGCATGGTACTGCTGACTTTGTTCAGTATTTTAAAATACGATATGCTGATTATTAAAAATAAACAAACTAATAATCCCAATCTCCGAAAGGCTAACTTCCTCTTACCATTTTGCAAGCCATGCATATTCTGCCATTGGAGTCTGTTAAAACAGAAATTAAGATAGAAGATGTTATTATTTAAGGACTCTAATGTTTAATATTTTGAGAAGAATCGGATAAGATGTTTAGATTTTTTCTCGCTTAGATTCGTGTGCAAAATTTAACGAGTATATTTCTATCAATGAACAGAGGCTACAGGAAAACGACAAATTAGATGAATTTATCTGTATTAATGTTAAATCTAAAAGTTGCATATATATTGTCTAACCAGTTTTACAAGCCTTTACCGTAGTTACCAGAAACAAAGAAGTCGAGAATAATTTTGACAATATCTTCCAAAGCTTTCAACCAAGCCTTTAATTGTTCTTCGACCTTGGTTTGATCTGCACCAAGCTTTTCAAAGAAGGCTTTTCTGTATGGACAAGCTTTCATTGCTAACTTGAAGATTGGCTTGACCAACATACCGTGATATTGTGACAAAGTTTTGGAGTAGGCATCTGTGAAAGTGACAGTTAATTCCTTAGAAGGATTGTCAATAGTCTCTCTCATGGCTTGACTGGTGAACTGTAAACCACGGGATAACCATAATAAACCTTGAGTAGCAGTTTTGGTCTTAGTGTTGGCTTCAGACAAAACTAAATCTTGCAAAGTACCAGAACCAGCTGGGTCAGCCAATAATTTAGTACGGATTTTAGTAATATTACCAGTCATATCCTTCTGAACAACCTGGAAAGCTGATGAACCTAACAAGTCAAATAATTTGACTAAAGATTCAGATGCTTCTAAAAAGCTGGCAGTATCAATCTTACCGTCAGTAACAGGAACATCCGCAAAGGACTTTTTCATTTCATCAAAGAATGTAGACATTTTTGCACTTGAGTTAAGATTATCGAAAATATGAAGATAAGTATATTATTAATGTCGAAAATACTATCAATAGTAATAATACTTGTTCATTTCTTCTAGACGTGTAGCTTCGTTGGTGTAAATCGAGAACACAAACACGTGACTTTTATTTTGATTTCTTAGTCCTACGGTTTTCTGCAATATAATACAACTAAAATATTAATACATAAGAGAAGAAGAAAATCGTTATCTATAAGTTTCACAGTAATCACCATTCTAACTTTTCTGCCCATCTCACCTTTTGCCTTTTTGGGGACTTTTTATTATTGGAGGTATTGGTTTTATCATTAGGTGAATCAGCTGGTTCGGTTTGGGAGAGTGTGGCTTGATTGACGACTTGTACGCCTAATGTATTTTGTGAAGTCAATTTGTGTTTGTAGTTTTCATATTCTTCTTTGTTGTAGAAACCTGGACGTTTTTGAGAGTTATTGGAAATTTGGGCGTCTGTAGAATAATACTTATTCTGGAATGCTTTTATGATTGCCATTTTTTGTTTCTGTTTCTTGGATGCCGGCCTCTGTGATTCTTCATTGGTTGGAATTTGTACTATTTCGTTTATGTGTTCCGGTAATGGAAATCCTTCACAGTTGGAAGCATTAAGTTCTGTTCCAAATTGGGTTGCATCGTTAATGAGGCCCGTCAGCGAATCAACGAGGTAAATATTAAGTGGTGACTTTTGGTATTTGAGGGAAGGCTTGAATGGTACAATTTCATCCGTATGACTTGGAGTACATATTCTTCTAGGTGAGACTGAACTGTCTTTCCTAACCATGAAATCATTTGCAGGCTTCTTTAATTCGATGTTTGTAACATTAGATAATGGCTTCAATACTGGTATTGACGATTTATTATATCCAGACCTCCTGGGGGCTTTGAAGAACACTTTATTGGATTTTTTAATAGAGTTGGTATCTTTGCTTCTAATAGTTTTCAACGGGTCAGGATAAGGGGTTAAATTTTCTTTGTCATCGTTCATGGCCTTCTTTCCATTAGCCAAGTAATCTGTAAGTAGCAAGTCTATATCGTCTTTATTTTCATCCACATCATGATGGTGCTTTTTGAATCGTCCCTTAAAAATGCCTGTTCTTACTTGATCATCTAATTCAAAATCTATTTCGTCTCCTTTATTTCTTAATCCCAATTCGTTTACTAATTTATCTATCTTATCATTATTTAATCTTTTTCCACAAAAGAGATCGTCATTCTCGTCATCTAAGCCAAAAATATCCGACTGATGATGTTGCTTTCCTGTTCGTAAGTTATTTGTAACTTGAAATAATTCATTGGCCACTATATTTGTATCATTTGCTTCAGGTTTAAGGAAGAGATTTGGTGAATCCAAGGATAGTTTATGATTTCCTTTGTTAGCTGTATTCATTATTAAGTGATTATTTTTTTTCATTGGACTGGTAACATTTAGCTTGCATGGATCACTGTATTCTGATTTATCCCTTAGCTCATCTATAGAAGTTTCCTGTGAAATAGGTATAACAGAATCCTCGTCAAGCAATTCTTGCAAATCTAATTTCAAATCGTCATTGTAGCTTAGGAATTCACCATTAAAACTGTCAAGGGATGAATTGAAGTCAACCTCATTAAATGAATTATCTCCACCCATACAGGCTAATTTGAATAGTCTCTAGCTTTGGTTTTTTTTATTGTTGATTAATATAAGCTGTACTCTTGTGCAGCTTTCGTATCTGTGTGAGGGTGAAGAGCTAGCCAAATATATTGCAATCTATTTTTTAAATTATGAAAGCAATTTCAAAGGCAATATTATAGCGATAAATGGTTATTGTAATTAGTTTTGTCAAAGATTAAGAATATAATATATATAAACGTTAGTGGGTTCACAAGAGTGTTATTCAATGATGTTTACAAAATAACCGAATCAAGTAGCGAAATTTGCAGTGACACAAAACTATAAAATTTTTATGGAACCATATAGCATTAGATTGAGCTACTATAAGAAATTACTGTATACAGCATAGACACATAAATAAACTATAATCCTAACCAATAAAACGTTTTTTCAGTAGTGAACCTTTCCTCAAGTAAGATATTGTCGGAACTGTTTCCAACTTGGACCGTGTAGTCCCCTTTTTCAGAACACCATTTATCTTTGTAAGTGTCCCAGAACGATGTGGCTTCTTTTATTGAAACATTCAATTTAACTGTCTTGGACTCGCCTGGGGCTAAATGGACCTTTCCGAATTCCTTCAATTCCTTAATAGGCCTTATTATGCTTGGGTTTTCTGGTTTGATATACAATTGAACTGTTTCTGAACCTTCAACCTTGCCTGTGTTGGTAATTGTAACTGATGAAGTAAGTAAGTCTTCGGTAGCAGAGACCTTCAAATCTTTAAAGTCAAATGAAGTATAGGATAATCCGTAGCCAAAAGGATATAACACATTACGCTTAACCTTCTCGTAGTATCTGTAACCAACGAAAACATCTTCTCCGTACAATACACGACCGTTAGTAGATGCAAAATTAACAAATGATGGAGTGTCTTCTAATCTCTCTGGGAAGGTCATAGACAATTTACCCGAAGGATTGACATCCCCAAATAAGACATCGGCGATTGAATTACCCAATTCGATACCGCCGTACCAAGCCTGCACCAATGCTGAGACCTTGTTGATCCATGGTGCAATAGTGACCGGAGTACCAGACTGGTTCACAACAATAACATTAGGATTAGCTTCGGAAACAGCTTTAATCAATTGTTCAGAATAGCCAGGAATATCCATGTTTGGACGATCAAAGCCCTCAGTTTCCCAGTCTTTAGTTAACCCAATGCATAAGATCACTTTATCAACTTTTTTAGCCAATTCTACAGCTCTTGAGATCTTCTCTTCTGGGGTAGTCTTCAAACGGGCTCCAAAATAAACACCGCCAGTTTCCAAGAATTGTCCACTAACAGATGAGGTTGGACAAGTTCCAAATTCAACTCTAACTTTATAATCATTTCCCTTCTTTAATTCAATTTCGGAAACCACTTCGTCTGTACCCATACCCAAGAAGAATGCGTTACCAGCTTTTTGTTTGGTCTTATTATCAACCACTAACTTATTATTAATAAAAAGTTGGGCAGTACCTAAACACGAACAGCCGAACTCATATGTACCTGTTTCTTCTGGTGAGAAGGTACCTTCAAAATCGATGTAAAATAAAAGCTGACCTGGTTTTAATTTGTCACTCTTAAAGTCAGCCAAGAAGACCTTAGAACTGTCCATATGCATTTTTTCGAACGGTTTTCTAGACTTTACACTTGGGTCTTCTTCATAAAAGGTGGCAGTCAACCCGGATTCTCCTGATTCAGTCTTCAAGAGATGACCAATGTCTGGTAAGGTTTTATCTAAAGAAGCACCAAGCTCATATTCTAATGAAACAGAGTTTCCGGCTTCTTCCAACTTTTCTTTGATTCCTTCGTATGGGGTTGTTTTGTAACGAGCATTTAAAGAAGCAGAGCCACCTCCTGAATCTTGAGAAGTTTTTGCATTTGGACCAATAATGGCAAATTTCTCGTTACCCTTGGATGATTGGTTAGATAACGGTAAAATATTAGATTCATTCTTCAACAATACTATTGATTCACCCCCAATTTTTCTTATAAAAGCAGAAGCTTCCTGACTTTCATTTGCAACTTCTGGTGCGTTTTCTGGAATTCCACTTTTTATAGCTTCGTTTACCATTTTTAAGATATAACGGACATTTTCATCAATCACATCAATGTGAATCTCATTAGAGTATACTTTATGGGAAGTAGGAATATCTTCACGAAATCTCGTAGGACCAGGCATTTCCAAATTAAGGCCCGCATCCAAAGACTCTTTAATTGAATAGGTACCAAACCAATCTGACATAACAGTACCTTCGTAGCCCCACTCCTTCCTTAAAATATCTTGCAACAATTTCTTTGATTGCGAAACATGAATACCATTGACCTTATTGTAGGCAGTCATCATTGATTTTGGGTTTGAGTCACGAAGAGCAATTTGGAATGGTTTCAAGTATATTTCTCTCAATGCTCTTTCTGTTATAATGGTGTCTACAGACTTTCGCTCATCTTCCAAGTCGTTACATACGTAATGTTTAATACAAGCAAGAATCTTTTCCTTGTTTTGAATACCTTGAATAACATGCGAAGCAGCATGACCAGATAACAAAGGATCTTCAGAATACGATTCAAAACCTCTTCCTCCTAATGGAGAACGAACAATATTACACGTCGGACCTAAAACGACATGAGTTCCTTTCATTCTAGCTTCCTTTCCCATTAGTTCACCGGCTTCTTCCAATAGCTCCTTATTAAATGTAGACGCCATAGCTGTCCCACAAGGGAATGAATTAGATGGAACACCATTGAAAAATTTGGTGCCCCTAATCCCATTTGGACCATCTGAGGTTCTAATTGAAGGTATGCCTAATCTTTTCACGGGCACCGTGTGCCAGAAGTCATTTCCCGCTAGAAGGGAGATCTTTTCCGATAATGTTAGTTCTTGAATCAATTGTTCAATATCTAACTCTGTAGTTGTGTCTCTGTCTTTTGTCATGTTGTACTTTTTCTTTATAATACAATAATTTTTTCATTAAACCAGTGGAAGAGTTATCAATTTATATTGCAATTTAATTAATAAAAGTTGTTGGTTATCTTGCGGGGGGCATTCAGTAATTGAATACGTATGTATATAATCGTGCTACAAGATCTATTGTGGGGATAATTTTTTACTCTGAGGCTCCGTTAAGGTTCCGTTTCCTATTCAGCTATAATCCCCCACTTTCTCGGTTGCCTTCCTCAAACAAGAAATTGACAGATCGGCTATACTTCTTAATTTAGAAAACACCATTTCGGAAAAACTGGGGCAAGTGCTCATTTATTAATTGTAGTCCGAATACCAAGAAACTTGGATTATGGATATCGATACAACTGAAAGGCAGAGGAAAAATTAATTAGACATATATTGAGCAAATGAAAACTAAATATTCGTATGTATTAGTCCAAACTAACTTTTATTAACTATTATCTCTGTAATGTAACTATTTAAGTTTCTTGAGGATAAATAAGGCCCCCTTGTCTTCTGATTTCGTCTAAAGTCCTGAGAATCAATAAACTCTCATCCAAGGGAAGAAGATCATTTTGGATTTTCCCTTGTGAAATATCCTCTGCGATAGCATCTGCCTCGTACTGAAATCCTAATCCATAGTCACCCTGAGATGGAAATTCCTTTTCAATTGGTTTGGATTCTTTATTCTTGAAGGTGATTTTATATTTCGTAGGCATTGATCCACCAATTCCGCCTATTTCGATCGATCCAAGTTCACCATCGATCTTGACAAAATTCTCCTGCGAATTGTTATACATAGTTGATGTAATAATTGCTTGCTTGCCATCTTCATATTTGAGCACTGCACTCGACATGCTGTCTATGTTATTCCTGAGGGTTTGTAATCCAACAACGTCAAATTTCTTGTGATTATCACCTAATCTTTCATCAAGAAATAATCTTGCGTACGTCAAAGGATAAATTCCAATATCTAAAAGAGAACCAGCACCAAGATTAGCATTTTTCAATCTGGAATTATCGGATAAGTTGTCCAACTTTTTATCAATTCCAAAATCCGCAAACATTCTATACACATCACCAATTATTTTTTCTTTCATAATCAAGTGTTGTAGTTCCAATATAATGGGCTTAAATCTTACCCAGACACCTTCCATCAAGAACACATTCTTAGATTTAGCTGCTTTGATTAGCACTTCAAAGTCTTTAGCATTAATAGTAGCTGGTTTTTCTACTAGGACATGCTTTCCCTGATCAATGGCCTTCAAAGCTTGTTCCTTATGAAATACATGCGGCAAGCCAATATAAATGATGTCAACGTCCTGTCTTGCATAAACTTCATCATATGATCCAATAAATGGTCTGTTCCTTTGTAATTTGTCAAATTTGTTAACAAAATCGTTCCCTTTCAATTCATTAGAAGAACCAATTGCATGAATTTCATGAATTCCTTTAGCGTCCTCTCTATTGAGCAAAATATCTCTTACAAACCAAGTGCTAATCAACCCGGTTCCTATAATCCCCCATTTCAAGGTTGGTAGTTGTTTATTCGATCCCATAATATATTAATAACAGTAGTACCTGATTGCATTGTGAATTCCAACTTTTTAACTGTTGGAAATAACCCCTTATATCTTTTGCGGAAATGTGTTTTTCGTTTCTTCTCTTGGTGGGGGTTGTCGTGACTCAAAGGCCTATAGTTTGAAAAAGAGGGTAGAAATAAACGCGCACTACGTTTTGATAGTAGGCTGCGAAAATTAACTCTGGACAATGGCTCCTTAGAACTTGTAACAACACTTATTTCAAGTCTTTGGTGACAATTTAGAATTAAACGGTAGCCAGCAGCAATAGTATACTCGAATGAGTCACAGAGCATATCCAAGATATCTACTTGATAATTCGGTATATTCGAACTACTGTCTCACCGTTTAAGAGAAAACTGTGTAGCCTCGATTAAGGTCATAGCTTTCATTCCTGACGACAAATGAGACACAAGAAGCTTACTATTCCATGCTAAATTATTTGCGATATTCTTTTTTTTTTCAACATATGCAATATCTCACACTCAAACCATTCACTATAGTAAAATGATCACTAAAAAAGCACTTTTTTACTTGAGCTTTTCTTAGGGATTAACTAATAACCCTTCTATCAACTCGGTAACCACTATTGTAGAAGGTACCGAAGACGATATTATAGATGTGCAAGCTTTAGCTTCAAGTGAAATATACAAGCGAACTTTAACTACAAAGTTCTTGGCAAGTAAAATTCTAACAACTCCTCAAGTGGAATGTATCATATTCCGGCTACGGAACTATTTTATGGAAACATGAAATATTTTGTATTCCGTTCCCATTATTATGTTGGTTATTATTCAATTGTGCAGTGACTAGTGGCCTAATTCCGCATTGGGAATGATTTCCGAGATATAAACCTATGTTCACGTTAATTTCGAAGCAAATTCTGATAGGGATTGCATGTTGTGTTCGGAGGCGGTCCTTGTTACATAGTATTCTCCAATAGGCATCATGTACGAATATACTTTAATTGTTCAATGTTCCTTCAACATAGTGATTTTGTTTATATCAACTTTTGAAAAACGACATCTTGGCTGAGCTCTCTAACTACCATGGCCAATCGATGATACCCCTTTTTACAAAGAATAAAAACGAATGTAGAAGTTTCAGGATAGATGTACTATCCAAGAAAAATCGTTAGATTATTCGACAACTAAAATGTTGACCGTTGGTTGTTATAATTGAGGAGAAAGATGTACAAGCCTAAATCTGCGATATAATTGAACTCATGGTTAAAATATCAATTAGTAAGTCATAGCAATTGTTGGCTAAGTAGAGATACAGATAATAGTACTCGAGGTACCAATTTAATCTTGTCGTATCTCATTGTTCTCGAATCTAAAACAAGCTGGAAAAATCAGGGACGTTTTGAGAATATTGACCGGTCGATATTTTATTGCTAGTAATCTATATTGTTTCGCACTTAACACCGCCATGCAATCTTCCCAGGTATAATTTAGGTTTATTTTTGGGGTAAATGACCTGTTGGGAAGTTTATCCGTGAAAGGAACAACAACTCATAAATCCGTCTGTGTTATTAGGAAGAAGTTGCAAATCATGATAATTTGCAAATGTGGAGGAAAAGGATATATAAATATTAAGTAAAAGAGACGATTGCAACTTAAATAATTGTTCTGTAGGAAATTTCTCTATAGTTGCATTAATATTGGGTACAGCTTTAATTCTAGTAATATAATTCTAAGTTGATAATATCTTTTTAGCAGCCAATCAAAAAAGAGGGCAAGAAGTTTCGATAGAGTATTTCAACGAAAATAATGAAGACAGAAGACAAGGAATTTGGAGTCTTAAAAGTAGAAACTTCGAAGCTATCCGAGAAGATAGAAGAACAAAAACAAATACTTCCTAAAGAGGGATCAATCGATGACTATTTGTATGAGGAACGACCATGGTGGAAGGTAAACTACTTGGTACAGTTGAATTTTTGTATATTTTTGATAACCCTTACTTCTACTAATAATGGCTATGATGGTTCTATGTTAAACGGGTTGCAATCAGTTCTGTATTGGCCTGATAAGATGGGTAATCCGCAAGGGAGTCATTTAGGTGCGTTGTCCAACGGTAATGTTTTTGGAATTGTACTATCCTTTGTGTGTGCATCTTGGTTGGCTGACAAGTTCGGCAGATGGCGTTGCATCTTTTTTGGTCAATCTATTACTATTATTGGATCTATTTTACAAGGTATTTCAACGAATTATGGATTCTTCTTAGGTTCCCGAATCATTCTTGGTTTCGGAGTTGGTGTTGCAACCGTTTCCAGTCCTTCATTAATCTCTGAATTAGCATATCCAACACATAGAGCTACAGCTACTACATTTTATAATGTTTGTTGGTACTTGGGTTCAATAATTGCTGCTTGGGTCACATATGGAACTTTGAACATAGAAAATGATTATAGTTGGAGAATTCCATCTTATTTGCAAGCTGCACTCCCACTCCTTCAACTTATCTTCTTTTGGATGGTCCCTGAATCTCCTCGTTACTTAATCGATAAAGATAGAGTCGCTGATGCTGAAAAGGTCTTGAGAAAGGCCCACACAGGTGGCGAATCACACGAAAGAGCAAATATGTTGATTAGTTTCGAAATTCAAGAAATTCAAGCAACGCTTGAGTTAGAAAAATTATCAAATAATTCCAAATATTCTGATTTTATTATCATTCCAGCATTTAGAAAGAGATTATTTTTGACAGTTTTTGTTGCAGTCATTATGCAATTATCTGGTAATGGATTGGTTTCGTATTACCTTAATAAGGTTTTGAATTCTATTGGAATTACGGATCCACATGAACAATTAGAAATTAATGGTTGTTTAATGATTTACAATCTTGTTATCTCTTCGGTAGTTGCTGCAGTCGCCGGTAAATTTAAAAGAAGAACAATGTTCATGACTTGTACTCTGTTGATGTTAGTCTTTTATGTGATTTGGACAATACTATCAGCTGTTAACCAACAAAGAGGGTTTGAACAGAAGTCGTTAGGCAATGGGGTTATTGCCATGATTTTTTTCTATTACTTGGCTTATGATATTGGTGCTAACGGCTTACCATTCTTGTATATAACCGAAATCATGCCCTATAGTCATAGAGCAAAGGGCTTGAATATTTTCACGGTGAGTCAAAATATTATTATTATTTTTAATGGTTTTGTTAATCCTATTGCCATGGATTCTATTGAATGGAAATACTATATTGTCTATTGCTGTATTCTAGCAGTTGAAGTTATTACTGTTTTCTTTACATTTGTTGAAACTTCAGGCTATACTTTGGAAGAAGTAGCTAAAGTTTTTGGAGATGACCCAGGCCAAATCTTGACGCATCTTTCATCGGCACAGCCAAAGCCCGAAGTTAAGTACATAGAAAATGCTTAGACTTTTCACTCTCTATTTCAATTCTAATAAATTTAAAACTCGTTTTGTTATTGCAAACGTAAGACTTTATTGTATATTGTTTACGAACCGTAGTAAGAGCAATAAGCAAGGGAGATAAAGGCGTATGAACCACCATATATGGTCTTGGTAGTGTGCCAAAAATCCACTCCAGCTAAAAAGGAGATTTTTTCGGATAGTGTTAAATCTTGAATCAATTGTTCAATATCTAGCTCAGTCATAGTGACAAGTTTACTGAGTTTAAAGTTAACAAGTAGAAGGCTATGATGTTTGTGAAACAATAAGCTTTTATGTCAAGTGCTGCGATTTCGAACGTTGAATGAAGATATTTTCCATGATTTTATAGTTACAATATAATGTGGGGATAATGTATGAATTAAATGTCTTGATTTAATGTTATGTTTCCCCATTTAACTGAAGTCTCTAACCGATTCACCTTCATGTTTTATAAATAGTTTAGGAAGGAACTATTTCGTTATTGAGAAAAGAAGAACGGAACCTGGTTTCTCCTTGATATATTTTTCGCACTTCATGGTCAATATTCGAATTTTCTTCTACATAGGCTTGTTAGACTGAAAAAACCATGGATTTTGTCATTAGAATATAAAGGTTTCTAAGATTATCTAATGCAAGTCTAACTTAAAGCAAAATGAAAGCAAGTTTCATTTTATAAGATGGTATCGAATATGATCAAAATAGTTTGTTAGATTAAAAAGGTAAGCGATATTCAAAACACGTATCAAGTATGATTCTTCATAACATGATAAGGAAACTTCTAGATATTAACTTTCAAATCTTACTATGTACGAACCGGTTATCCACAAAGGGGCTGTAAATGTATAATATGAGATTTGCAACAAAAAATAAAGGTTTCTGTTTGAAAGTTGTTGAGAAGTTCATGAGTTATATTATAATAGAAGACATAGCTTAGATTCACAAGGTCGAGCTTTTATGCTCTATTCATTTTAATTAGATCTTTCTTGGTTGCAATTTACTTAAAGATATTATTCTGCAAAATGGCTACTTATAAAATTCATAAAACGGCTTATTTTAAAAATGAAGAAGGTACTACTTAGAGGTCTCGTTTAAAAAACTATATTACATATCTTCCATAATGTTGGGTAGGTTACTGTTGTTTTCATTGTAAATATCATGAGTTTTTCCACGTTATGGCGCAGATTCAAATCCTGGATCCACTTCCAATTGTGGAAGAACTTTCGTATTCACTTACTAAAACTTGCTGTATGCTCTCCGGATTTTTAAACAATGCAATACGCTTGGCCATTTCAATTTTGCACTATATTTTTTCCTGTGCCCATTTCCGAAATATAACTATTTTGTATACACGCTGGCGTGCAAAAGATGGGGTTTCCTTTGTATAGATCTGCCTGGTGTCACTAGCGCGTTCATTCTACATTCACTAGACGCATCAGGAGATTATAGACTGAATATATTTTCTTGATTTTGAATAGAATCTTCAAAAAAATACTCGATTTCTTTTTACCTTGCAATTATATTTTTTTTACTTCTATTCTTTTAATTGCTTGAGATATTAACACGAATTTTTTTCTTTCTTAAGTTCCGAAAATAAATGAGTGAAAATGAAAATGCAATATAATACGAAACATTTTCAATTTTTGTGGCCGAGAGTTGTTTGATGCCGGCCTGATTCATCACTCCTAACCTAATGCGTTGATGGATTAATTACAAGCGCGCGAGGTTTTCCAAAATAGGGATGGTTTCCGAGAAGTTTATAATTCGACAGTCTTGAAGTTAATCCATGGTGGGGCACAAATTGACAAAGTAGAGGAGCAAATGCACCAACTTTAAATACATAGGATATCCGAATTATTATGATCTACTATATAAATAATAGATTTGCACCCAAAAATAAACGAAGAATAATTTGAGAAGCATTCCAAAAGACTATGAGTATTGATATTAAAAATACAGCCGCTGAACAGCTCACCACAGAAGAGAATTCAGAAAAGGATATTTACTCTGTGACAGGAAGTAATAAAGATGGTGTTAGTTATAACGACATACCATGGTATAAAGTTCCACACTTACGCCAACTTAATTTCTGCGTACTATTAATTTCGTTGTCATCTGCCACGTTAGGGTATGACAGTTCTATGTTGAATGGCTTGCAATCATTAGCATATTGGAGAGACTACTTGGGAAACCCCACTGGTACAACGTTAGGTGCATTAACGAACGGAACAATTTTTGGTTTTATTATAGGGAATACAATAGCGCCCTATGTTGCAGACAAATTTGGAAGGAGAATTGCTATTATTTCTGGTCAAATTATTATTATCATTGGTTCAGTTCTTCAAGGTGTTTCGACCAATTATGCATTCTTTTTAGTATCGAGAGTAATCTTGGGTTTTGGATCTATACTTACAATGGTCTCGTCTCCGTCACTCATATCCGAGATTTCTTATCCCACTCATAGACACGTCACCACAACTTTCTATAACACAAACTATTATGTTGGCGCAGCTATTGCTGCCTGGGTTACATTTGGAACTAGCACTATTGCCAGTAACTATTCTTGGAGAATTCCTTCGTATTTGCAAGGAGCCATAGCACTCATTCAAATTTCATTATTTTGGATGGTTCCAGAATCACCTAGATACTACATAAGCAAAGGAAAAGTTGATAAGGCACAGGAAGTTTTGATGAAAAACCACATAGGAAATTCTCAAGATCCTGGAGATATTGGACTCGTCAAGTTTGAGGTAGAAGAGATTCAGGCTGCTTTAGAAATGGAGAAAATATCCGCAAACACAAGCTACATTGACTTTTTGAGAACTCCAGCCAACCGCAAGCGTCTTTTCATTTGTATTTTCATTGCTATTTTAATGCAGCTTTCTGGTAATGGTCTAGTTTCCTTTTATTTAAGTAAGGTGTTGAACTCAATTGGTATTAGCGATGAAAAAGAACAGTTAAAGATTAACGGGTGTTTGATGATTTACAACTGGGCTACAGCCGTCGCTGTTTCTTTTTTCGTTAATAGATTTAGAAGAAGAACATTGTTCATGACTTCAACAATTTTGATGTTGTTGACATATGTTATCTGGACAGTATTATCAGCGATTAACGAACAGCGTGACTTTAAAGAAGCTTCCTTAGGTAAAGGAGTTCTTGCTATGATATTTTTCTATTACTTAGGATACAACATGGGAGCAAATGGATTACCTTACTTGTACTTAACAGAAATTTTACCTTATAATCAAAGAGCTAAAGGTATCAATCTCATGATGTTTTTTTATAACATCATTTTGATATACAATGGTTTTGTAAACCCAGTTGCTATGGATGCAATTTCTTGGAAGTACTACATTGTATATTGTTGTGTTATAGTATTTGAAATAGTTGTTGTTTACTTGTTTTTGCCAGAAACCTCTGGATACACATTAGAAGAAGTTTGCCAAGTTTTTGGCGACAACCCACAAATGGTTGCAATCCCAAAGGCACACATCCCCAAAGTAACTACTGAGCATATCGATGTAGTATAGAAATCGTTTCCATATATTTAATTAGATAGATCATGAGGATTTCCGCTTCATAAAAATATAAATAGAGATAATTATTTTAGTAAATAGACAATGGATACCTTCAACATGAAGAAATATATTTACCTGAGATAAAACGCTCCGATACAGGTCTCTACTTAAAATTATAAATTCATGATAATGAATAGCTAAACAAAGAAAATTAAAATTTAATAGTCACTTAAAATGCTGTTCAATTCTTCTCTTTTTTGAACGTTTTCGAATTTAAAACAAGCTGCTAATTCATCTAATTCATCGAAATTTAAATCTTTAAAGTGATCTGCATATTCGTGTTGCGCATATTGACTAAACAACATTTCATTGGTAACTCTGGCAAGATAGTCTCTTATTGTCCAATGATGCGGGTAAAGTGCCTTATGGTGTTTTTCAGGAATATTGGACAATATATGGTTTTCTAAGTCAGTATATAACTTGGCATTCTTTGGATCAATATCATTTCCCCATCTATCAAGACCTAAATCTTTCTTCTTTGCGAGCCACTTCCCAAAAAGTTTGTACCACTTTGAGTCTGGGGATACATATGTCATACCCTGAAACCCAATATCCTTATACAACCAGATAGACCAACTAATGGGAGAATTATCCCCTGAAGGATCTCCAGTTTTATATACTTCTAGTTGATCCTTTAGAACTTGATAGCGTGCTGAATTAATCGAGTCAGGATTTTTGTCTCCTCTAAAATCAGACGCATATACTGGACCGAACTCTCCATTCCAAACAGGGACATTACGATCTCTCATATACTCAATTTTACGTTCAAATTGACTTTTGAGCTTTTCTTTTTGTTCCTTATTTCCTTTGTATAAATCCTCGTCGTTTGAAGGGAAACCAAAGAGAGAATAATCGTGAATAGCATATACCGTATTTGGTAGAACCTCCTTGGGGAATTGACGGAAATCCATGGCATAGGTATTACCATCGAGAAATAAAATATGGTTCAGATCAACTTTTCTTACTTCTCTTTCCAATCTTTCGTAGTATTTGACCAACTTGCTGTGATCTGAGACTGCAGGTTCATTTAAGAAATTATACCCTGCAACATATTCATGATGTTGATAATAGGTTGCAATTTTGATCCAAAGATTGACTATAGCATCTTGAAAAATTTTAAACTCCCAGAAAAGAGATTTATGGATTCCTGAATCACTATGCCAGTCCTGGTTTTGGCCTCCAGGAGTTGAGTGCAAGTCTAAAATTGTATAGATGCCATGTTTGGAGCATGTATCAATTATTGCATCTAGTCTTTTGAATCCTATGCTCTTCACATCAAACAAGTCCCCTTCATCATCAAGAAAATGTCTGTAATTGAAGGGAATTCTCAAACAATTCAATCCCAATTGTTTGAAAAACTTAGCATCATCTTCAGTCCAGAAGTATTCATAGAATTTATCAAAGAAAAAATCACATTTCTCCTTACCAATTGTATCTTCTATAACCTTTTTATGTTCGGTTTCATGCCCAGGATAACCAGTAATGAAGTTCTCCATATTAAGGTGGCCACCAGTAGCTGCACCTTTGAGAACTACTAGCTCTTCGTTCTCATCAACAATTTTCGTTCCTTTGACTTTTAAGAATCCCATTTTTTATTTTGAATTTTAATCTACTAAGTAATTGCAACTAAAAAAAAGGTGGTTTTTATGGTTTTTAAGTAGGCGATTCTATTCTCCCAATGATTGTTACCCATTTCTTGATAACATTCTTATTATACAATATGTGAGCTAGCTGTAATTTCTAACTGGAGTAAATAAGCCGGGGGATGCCAAATTTAAGGTTATACATCCATTTTGGGAACAATTACTGTTGAATGTATCTTAAATCTACTTTCCCCGCGATTATCGAGATTGGAGTTTAAGTTTGGAGTTCGGCTTAATATTCTAAGTCGATCAGGTTAAAAATAGTATACATGGCAAAATATACTGGATTACATACCATCATTAGGAAATCTATCCGAAAAATATCGAAAGTTAAAATTTGTATGCTCGAAAATAATAACATGTAGATCTGCGGGGGGATATAAACCTGAAGGATGGCTAATAGATTTGCTATGTATATGTTCAAAGCCTTTATGATTCGTAGGAAAAAATTATAAAATTCAAAAATCAATTTAATGATTGAATTAAGGAAGGTTAATGGTTTATGTTGTAAAGCTTAATTCGAAAATTTTTGAATTCTAGATTTTTTTGTGAAGATGCTATCGACGTATGGTATATAAATACCGTATCTATATGATCAAGAAAAAGAGTAAATGTTAATATTACCACTCATCAGGTGGGCTTTAAGAAATTATAGGTGTATAATACCAAGATTTCCAATACATCGTAGTTCCATGGTATTAATTCTACATGCAAGAGGAATAGCTGATATTTGCGTATTATGATTTTTGCGTATTATGAAATTAGATTCAATCAGTATTTCAAATCCGCTGTGCTAAAGGACAATCGTTCAAACTACTAAGGTATCGATGTGACAATATGCTTGAATATATTTCTACATTTAATAGTAGCATTTGTACCAACCTTGGCAAAAATCTTCAACATTTACTAATAGACCCTCTTCGAATATATAGATGCAAGGAGGCAGCAGTAAAGAAATGCAATGTATGTTATATCCTCTAAACTCAAATAACCTTGAAGACTAGTCTTGTTTCAGGGGGTATATACTTTACAAGCTTCAGTCGCCATTTTGTTCCATTTTCGGTATTGAAATATCTTGTATTTACGCTCTATCTCTCACAAGTGAATGCAAAGGGAGCCTCAATTCCTTATTCAAGTTCCAATCCCCGTGGAAAACAGATATACATATATTGATTTCTTGATTTCCACCAGAGATCTCAACTTAATATTACCACATAATAAATGATGATATATACAACAAGGTTGTAACAAAATTTACCATGAATTAGCTGAAAGTATTACCTTAATTGCATCTACAAATACGAGATTAAATGTTGAGTCAACTCGACTTGACTTCATTAGTTTGTTTTAAGACCTTTCTTCTGCCCAACTTACTTACGATAGCTATATAACAATAAAATATCATATTCTACGATATAACTTTATTGTTTATTAGCATCACGGTTACATAAAATAATATCGTTCCTGTACCGGAAAATTCTTGGAGTGGTTATTATGCCAGATATTTTTTAGAATTTTGTGGAGGCACTATTGTAATTTACGTTCACATCTGGGGTAGCTGACGAATTGGGAAGAAGTTCCGAAACCGGTCAACAGGATTATTAAAGGTATTTAGCATTATATCGTAGAGAGGGGGGAAATGGCACCACGCCCAAGATGGCATGAATGATGAATAAGATATTGTAAGAGGAGATGGTACTAAGCATGTATGCTAGCATTCGATTATGCATGTTTAGCTGAATACATATAAATAGACACGAAAAATTTGATAAAAATACGATTGATCAATTTATTTCCGTAAGTATCAATAGATAATTAACGTAATATGGGAGACCAAACAAAGACAGAACAAACAGTAGAAGCTGTATCCATCGATGAGCAATGGGAACAAGATGACGATGCAGTAGCAAGAGGTATTATTAAATACAACGACACTCCATGGTACAAGGTTCCTCACTTAAGATATCTTAATTTTTGTATTTTTTTGATTTCTTTAACATCAACCAACAATGGATATGATGGATCTATGTTGAACGGGTTGCAGTCATTATCATACTGGCAAACATATATGGGAGAACCAACAGGTCATGTTTTAGGTGCCTTGTCCAACGGTACTATTTTTGGTAGTCTTTTGACAATTTGGGTTGGCCCATACATTAGTGATAAATTTGGAAGGAGATTAGGTATCGTAATCGGCCAAACTTTAACCATTGTGGGAGCTATATTACAGGGAGCTTCTACCAACTACGCTTTTTTTTTAATTTCCAGAATTATTATTGGTTTTGGTAGTTGTACTGCTGTGATTTCATCACCTTCTTTAATTTCGGAAATTGCATACCCAACGCATAGACATGTTGCAACAACATTCTACAATACTTGTTGGTACCTTGGAGCGGTTATTGCCGCATGGGTCACCTACGGAACAAGACTCATCGAGAATGAATATTGTTGGAGAATCCCTTCGTATCTTCAAGGTGCTTTAGCTGTTGTACAACTTGCATTATTCTGGATGGTTCCAGAATCTCCAAGATACTTAATTAATAAGGGTAAAATTGAACAAGCTGAAGCTATCTTAATGAAGCACCACGTTGGGAATGCGCAAGATGCTGACTCTGTTGCATTAGTCAAGTTTGAAGTCCAAGAAATCCGTGCTGCCCTTGAAATGGAAAAGATTTCTGCCCACACCCGCTATACCGATTTCTTCAAGACAGCTGCCAACCGTAAACGTTTATTCATCTGTATATTTGTTCCAACAATTATGCAACTTTCAGGTAATGGTTTGGTGTCGTATTATTTAAGTAAGGTTTTAAATTCTATCGGGATCACTGGTGAAACCGAACAATTAGAGATTAATGGTGGATTAATGGTTTATAATATGGTAACTGCCATGACTGTTGCGGCTTTTGTTAATAGATTTAAAAGAAGAACTTTATTTTTAACATCTATTTCTTTCATGCTTGTCAGTTATGTTATCTGGACTATATTGTCTGCTATCAACCAACAACGTAATTTTGAACAAAAATCGCTCGGCAATGGTGTACTTGCTATGATATTTTTCTACTACTTGGCCTATAATATTGGTGCTAATGGTTTGCCTTACTTGTATTTGACCGAAATTTTACCATATAATCAAAGAGCAAAAGGTATTAATATTATGCAAATAACTAATAATATAGTATTGATCTACAATGGGTTTGTCAATCCAATTGCTATGGATGCTATTGAATGGAAATACTATATCGTTTACTGTTGTATTCTTGCAGTAGAGTTGATTCTTGTATTCTTCTTTTTCCCTGAAACATCAGGATATACTTTGGAAGAGGTTTGCAAGGTTTTTGGTGATGAACCACCTGAATTGATTGCCATCGCCGAACCAAAATCTAAACTTTCTTTTGATCATATCGAAAATGTTTAATATTTGTTTCATTAATTATAAATAGTTCTTTATATGTTGACCATAGAGGCTATATTACGACTAAATAAAAATGTACGATTCATCTGTCACAATAGTAATTTCATGTGTAGAATTTTTTCAATAGTCATACTAATAATAGCGCGTTGCAACAAAATTGAAACACTCCACTAAATTGATACCGATTTTGCAACAAATCAAAAACTGCAAGATCTTGGACAAATTTGAAACCAGATATCAGTAACTACATAAATATGAATGTTTTCTGCAATACTTGTATTTAGTGATGTATATTAACTAAATTACTATTACAAAATCACGTATGAGTGTCAGTAAAATTATCAAGTCTCTTGAAGAGATAAATTCGCAATATGGAACTAGCTATGTTTTAATTACAAAAAATATCGATTTACATTCGAAATTCCAAATATTTAATTCTTCTAACTTCGAGCGGGAGAAGATAAGCCATTTGCGTTCAATTATTGTTGATGGAAATGAAAGGTACGAAGAAAACATCTGTGAGATTAAACCTGTTTTAAAGGAATGCTATTTATTGGAAATCTCAAAGAAATCGACACTACAATTATTTGACCAGTACTATGACTTAATGAGCTCATTGAGCCAGGCTGTTTGCAAAACAATTGCCAAAGAGTGGATTAAAGTTGCAGAGCCAAAAAAACAGGCTCTTTATCCTTACAAATTTTATAACACTTCCAAACCTCCCTGGTGGCCAGCGAAAGTGAATCACATAGAGCCAGATCATTTGGACAAAGATAGTAGGATTAATGTGCTTATAAACATCTTGCGCAATCCATCTTTCGATATACAAGCTTTGAAATTACGTACAAGTGTTTTGGAATTCAAATACCCCATTACGTTAAGAATTTTGAATGAAATATACTATTTGGCTATATACGATAGGTTGTTTTTTGGAAAGGGGAGGGAAAACCAAGTCCAGGCCGCAATTTTATCCAAGCTAGCTAATGAGGAAAAGGATAAGATCAATTCAGATAAAATAGGTGTTGTTGTCAGTGATATTAGGAGTGCAAGTGCGGGAATCAGGCATAGGGGCTTAATAATGGTAAGACAAATAAGGGAAAGCTGGCTCAATAATGAAATCTACCTTCTCAATACTCTTCCAAATATAACTGGGAATACCCATGAAGATGTTGGAATCAAAGAAATCACTGCAATGAGAACTCCCGAAGTGGATGATAGAAAAAGAAAGTCCAGTCATATAAGCGAAGAAGAAAAGTATGCTACAGAGGATTTGAAAAGACATCAGACAAGCGAAAGTAGTTTGGGAAACTCACCTGGAATTATTCATGTAAAACAAGACCCTGATTATTTGAATCATTTCAAAGAATTTGAATACGAATCAATGAGTCAAGAAATAGTCAATCACCTTGACTCGGCTATGGAAAACTATACAAGTTCCCCTTCATCAGATGATTTCTATATTTGATCAGCTAGAAAAAGAATATATTATTTAGGTAATAAATTGGTGTCTCTATCCTTGCATTAGATTCATGCATGAAGTTACATATTTGATTAATAAATTGCGTCCTAGCATATCAAAGGGTATTAATAACTGAAATGTGCAATTATCACAAATTCAGAAGACCAATAAAGATCGATATATTTAACGATGAAAGAGGTTGATGGTTGTCTTAAGTATGCTCTGGATCAGAGAGCACAAGAAAGAGAAATAGAAGAGGGTCTAGGAAATGAGAGATTGAACCAAATGATGATATTTCTTCAATCACGTTTCAATCGGATAGAAGAGAAATTTGATAAGATGGATGAGAAATTTGATAAGATGGATGAGAAATTTGATAAGATGGATGAGAGAATT